>NW_028145546.1:1697500-1872500 GCF_977016875.1 Pavona decussata
TGAAGATTCAACCAACATGTTGATCAGTGTTGAGGGAGGCCCTATTTTGTTCAATGTTCATTATTTGAATAGCAAAGGCAAACATCAATTCAAGTCATTGGCAACAACAAGTCTAGATATCACCAACATTGAGCATGTGTTGTTGAGTAACAAAATAATGTTCAACATTTTTCAAGGGTCATGTGCTTCAGTACTACATTTATTTTTTTTTTCTTCTGATATTCAGTTTTTTTTCTTTTGTTTCAATATTAGATGCTTTTAGGAGTGATTACTCCTTGGTACTGTAGCAGGTCATGAGTTTGACCAAGTCTTTTTCTTTGTTTACAGAGCTTCATTTTGCTCCGTCATTGCATCAGAGCGTGCTCGTCTAGTATCCAAGATGGTACTTATTGCTGGGGGAGGTCCTGTACCACTTGTTGGCATTAATTCCTGCGATTTGTTCTGTCTACCTACACCTGTCCTGTCCTGCATTAAACCTGTGTTCTTGGGTGTCTATGAAAGGTAAGTTTGTTCTAGATTTGTTTGTTTTACCTGCCAGACAGTAATTAATTTAAGGGGTGCCTGAAAAAAGCCCTTAGTGAGTTCTGATAATTACATTGCAGGATTCTCCTTCCAAATTGCCTGTATTCCCTTGTTAAACAAAAGGAGAATTTGACTTTACATCAAGTCACTTTTATAAAGGCCTTATTCCGCACACCCCTTCGATTAGTCCTCCAAGTTGGAGGTTGAGCATGGTTCTTGCAACCTTATATATTAATATTACAGTGGAAAAAATGTCATACATGTTACCAAAAAGTCCAGTCCTGGCTTCCTCCACTCTATGTCACGCAACTCACGGCGTGGTTGTGTGACAGAGAGTGGAGGGGCCAGGACTACACTAGTTGCTAAAATGAAACTAATATTGCAGAAGGATAATGATGTTATTTTTGCTTCATTTTTCTGCAATATGCATATATGTCACTAGTGGATAATCCAGACTGATCCTTATTTTGTTCGGTGTTTTTTTCCCCACAGGAGAGCATACAACAGCCAAAGAGCTAGATCAATAAAGAAAAAGGTCAAAGCTTTTAGTGCTCCACCATTTGTCTTGAAAGCAGTAATGGCTGGGCAGGTTGGTTAATCACTTAAAAATACCAAAAGAATCTTGAAAAAATGAGAATGATGCATTATTCAGTGAGTCACTGGACACAGCTCAGACATACTCGGAAAAAGGAAATCCAAGTGCTCCTATCAGGATTCAAACCTATTAAGACCTTCCAAATTACTAGTCCGGTCAGATGCTCCTGTAGCTCAGTAGTACAGCATCCGAACTAGTAATCATAAGGTCTTAGGTTCGACTCCTGATAGGAGCACTGACAGATTTCCTTTTCTAGAGTATGACTGTGTCACTATTGGAATAATACACCATTCTCATTTATTCACCAGGCTTAAAATATACCATTGCATTTTATTTAATCTTAAGAAATCCTCCTAATATTTTTAAGGTTTAGTTATATGTTATCAGCATGATCTTTGATCACTGGGTCTTTCTGCAAGTACTGGAACATATTGTTTTCTTTCATCATTTGAACTGTCGGTAGCCCTCACACAAGGAACCTAATCATTACCACACTACAGTCATGACAGCAGACAAGAACCCTCAACTAAAACTGATAAAACACGACTTTGTTTTTCAGAGATGGGACGAAGGTGATGAAGCATATCATCAAGAGCTAATGGTTCCTGCACTGTTAATTTATGGTGCTCAGGATAAATTTGTAAGCCTTGAGGAAGAGCAGTGGATGCAGGAGGTTTGTGAAATTACTGTTATTGTTGGAATGATAGGCTGTGTTTGTTTCATATAGACCATTTGACTGAGTCATTGTTAACCGAGATACTGTGACCATCATCATCATCATCATCATCATCATCATCGTGCTCTCCACCTTCATCCTCCTAATTGCGTCATTCTCTACTTCCTCTTCTTCCTTTTCCTCTTCATTATCCTTATTCTCATCCTTTTTCTTCCTCCCTCTTCTCCTTCTTAATTCTTATTGTTGTCATCATCCTCCTCCTCCTTATCCTCATCTTCCTTCTTTTCCTTGTCGTCCTCATCATCATTATCGCCATCATTGTCTTCCACTCTGCTCCTCATTACACTCATCATAATCATCAAGGTTGTATTTGTCAGTCATATCATTACCATGTCACCATTTGCAGTACTTAGATTATCCCTACTAATATCGGCAGTCAAGAATCATGTTGAAGAGCTTCTAATAATCTGTTGATGGGGTGTTTGTTTTAAGGAGAGGGTTGATAACTCAGGCTATTTTTTTTTTCTTTTTTTTGTAGGTAATATACAGTTCCTCCTTAGAGGTTATTCAAGATGCAGGACATATGGTTATGGTTGAATCTCCAGTAAGGTGAGAAAGGTGGTATTTGCAAATGCTTCAAAACATTGTTGTGCCAAGATGCATCTTATTTTGTCCTTGTTTCCCATTTTTAGGGTTAATTGGTTGATACACAATTTTCTTCAGCGAGATGCCACGACAAGGTCATTACATCATCAGTCATGTGATCTCTCCTCAAAAGGATCTCTTCATGTGTCAAAAAACATTGATGTAAATTCTGCTCAGAACAATGCTGCAACACTGCAGACAGTATCAGAAAGTTTCAGAGAAGAAGTGTGTAGACATTCAAGTGGGATGACCCTAGAACCTTTTGTACATGAGGGAACAAGAGATGAAAGAAATGGCTCACGAGCATCACTCACTGTACCTGGAAACATCCAATCTGAAAGAAGGTGCTCAACAGATGATGTTGAAGAAATTTACATGTTGCAACAAGAAAGATCAGAAATATGTTTAGAAATACCACAGACTGAGGGTGGAGATCGCACGATGCAGGCATCGGCCAGCGACGTTATTTATTCAGACAAGAGCTTACCAGTAGGTGAACAAAATTCAAAAGGGAATGTTAATGAATTGATGGCTACTTCTTTATCTCCAAGCTTAGGAGTAGTGCATATTATGAGACCTCTTGCAGGCATTGCATGGACAAAGGATGGAACTAATGATGGAACCAAGAGTAGGTCTTCCCTCAAGTCATTTTTTAGTTCAAAAGTACAGCAAAATGAAGTTGCAGTCTCCAAAAGTGCACCACCAAGTCCTGTAATGGGAAGATCCACAAAATATTGACAAATGTTCAAAATATTTAGCATTGCTCAGACTAGTATAAATTTAAGTAGTGCTAGTAAGAATTCCGTCAAAGCTCTTTTGACCCCCCCCCCCCCCCCATCACACCCCCTCTGTAATAAGCCCTCTCACCACCATTGGATGGCAGATTTTGAAACACCCCTCCGCTAAATAAATTTCCCTCCCCTCCCTCCTTGGAAGAGGTAGCAATGATGGGCTAAAATGCTAGAAACCACAAACAGTTTGTTGGAAATCTTGGTCCTCATGTGCAGAAGTATCACTGTGCTTGTGGTGTGAATAACTGTGTAAGCTTGTTAAAATCCATGATTTGAGATAAGCCCACCCCTCTGTTAAACCTTCCTCTCTGTCAAGTTTCCTCTTTACTAAGACCCCACCCCATCTCTAGGGGCTTAATAAAGCAATTAAATGTTTGTAGAATGACAATTCTGTTATTAGAGAATTTAATAAACTAAAATGCAAGATGAATAAACCACATTCAAGCAGAATCATAATCATCCCAGCAGCTTGTGATCGATCTCATACTTGTAAGGGAAAGTTTAACAAGAAGAAAGAATGGAAGCATTGTAAGGAAAAATGTGGCAACAATTTAAATCTTAGAGTTTCTGATGAATGTTACTGGCTTTTAGTCCGTTATGACGCTATGCTGAAACAGATCTCTTAAAGGACGAACATGCTACAAGGCTCACCAATGAATTCTAAAATAAGTGGAATTTCAAAGTCATTTCAAGGTTTTCAGCGTTTGTTAAGAATTCCACAGAAGAGTATTTAGCAGCACATTATATTTATTTTATTTAGAGACACACGGCTCAAAGTAGTCTGGTACATATTATTAATATATGTTTACAATCCTGGAATTCAGTGGTTGTCTTGATGTAATTGGCTTTCCAATGTATCCTACTGACTTTGTGGTCACACAATGAAAAATTTGTACAATTTTACAATTTATATTTAGCGAGGGAAAAAATTCAAAATAACACAGAGCTGTTTCATATTTGGTATCTAATGAATATTTAAGATGTAATACAAATTAATGATGCACAGAACACAAAGAAGTAGTAATTAAGAAATGCTAGAGAAAAAATTAAATTGTCATTGTGAGATAATACTGGACTCTTCCTTATCTTCCTTATCTCTTTTAAAAATGAAAGCAAGAAAAGTTGAGGTCTGAAAAGGCCATTTAGGATAAAAACTAAAATTATTGCTATCAGTAAATAAAATTCTTACTTGATTAATCTTTTGTTATGCCAGTAGTAAATATTTGTTTTGCACCTTGAGACAAAAGTTTGAATAAAAAATATGTTTTAATGACTTAGTGGTTCTCTGAGAGGATCGATTTTCACTGAGGGCTCTTTGGTCAGCATTTGGTTGCCAAGAGAGACTCTGGGGTACTGGGAATTTTATTACCGCAGGATTTCTGTGGTAAGACAATGCAAGTCGTTACAGAGCAGCCAACCAAAAAATTTTAATTTTTTCGAACACTTCAGAGACTCTCCTGGTGACCAACCACTCGCCAAAGAGCCTAATTAAAGGACTCTTGGTGTGAGATTGGTAACAAGCTAGTTCAGCCTTAATGTAACCATGTGATCTTATGGCTGGTTGCCAATCAAAGTGAACGTCACAATAATTTAGAAGCTAGCTCAGACCTACAAAATCTTTTTTGTTAATAGTTTATTACCAAAATAAGTTCAAGAAATCTCTGCCATGCAGATCAACAGTTCAAGCAATAGCACTAGAGGTTAGAATCTTTCACAAAGAAATGTTCTTTGAACATTGTCATTGTTTACAAAAGTCTTCCAACAAAATAAGTTAAACTGTGAATGCTGTGCTTTCCTAATACATACAATAAAGTACATTACGTAATATGTCTCTGAGTAGCTTCTTTGCTGGTGAACTTCATGTCTTGAACCCTTGCTACAAGCAAGCCATTTCACAGGCTTTTGTCACAGGGCACCTAAATATTATTGACTTGTAGCTATTTGCTACAGAAGAGCTGATCCCTTTTCCAGTAGCTACATTATTGTACATGAATTACAACATACACAGCTGGATCCCTCTTTGATTCTGACGCTGTACAGTAAGGCATATGCATCCTCGGATGTCACAGAAGACAGATCGCCATAACGATTCTCCACAATGTATTTGCATTCCATACAGAGCCAGTCCCTCTCTTGAGGTGAATCAAATGACACATATTTTGTGGTTTGGGTGCTTGGCTTAAAGTTACACTCTATTGCGGCACCTCGCATGATTTCCTGGCCACACCCAGGACATCTTATTGTGGTATTTGCCATGAAGTAGTTAATGCTTGAAGAAGGCTGTTACTTGGTAGATTCTAAGAAGTTAATAACAAAAAATACTTCAAATTATCAGTCAGTATCAACATAGTAAAATAAAGAAGGGGTGCCTGGAAAAATATCCTAAGTAACTTCTGATAAATTGCTAGATTCGGCTTCCAAATTGCCTTGGGCTTAACTGAAGGGGTGCGCGGAAGAAGGCTCTAAGTGACTTTTGATGTAAGGTCAAATTCTCCTTTTATTTCACAAGCAAAAGAAAGAAAATTTGGAAGGAGAATCTAGCAATTTATCAGAAGTCACTTAGAGCTTTTTTCCAGGCCCCCCTTTAACTAGGGAATATGCGGTCACTCCAAAACTAATCATCACACATGACTGTATGACTATGCCTCGTTCTTTGTGTGAGACCACACAATTATGGAGTGGCGGGGTATTCCCTAGTTACTCCTTGCCTTGAATTCACCTGTGAAAGAAAAGGAGAATTTGACCTTGCATCAAAATTCACTTAGGGCTTCCATCACCCCATCCTGGGGGTGTGTGCAGACAACTTTTGGGGGTGGGGGGAAACTCTAAAAATGTCATTAAGTTTACGCATTCAACCATTGTTCCATAAAACTGGAGTCATTGAAAGCGAAGGTAGCACTGACGTCACCCAATGTGCCAACCTGCAGTGGCTGCAGAAAACTCCAAGTTCTTTTGTTTCAATGGTTGGACATTTAAATGACAAAAAGAGAGTTGTCATGGAAGGTGCTAGTCATGGTGGTTTGAAATGATAGATCAAAATTAATCGATTGTCTCACCATTATGACCAAAGGCGTGGATTCGTGCCACAAAAACATTCGTGAAACAAATTAAAAGATTAATTTTGAGCTATCACAAGGAATGTTTGTAAACAGTTAAAGTTAACTCGTCTCATTGTTCTTATTCTTCAAGTTGAATGGTGATGAAATTTTGGCGAAATAAAAGCTGAAGACTAAAACATGAAAACAGCATCATAACAAACTTTCGCAAATGAAACTTCATCTCCCAAGTTGTGATATGACACCAGCTAATCAACGTTACAATCACCGGCCTGTAAACACAATTAACATATGCCAACCTTGATTACCTTTCAGTTGAACATTTGTAAACAGTGCAAGGGGAACAAATCTGCCACTGATATATTGAAGGAGGCTTCCTATCTTCACACCGTAAAATAGTTGCCTTCTGTTCTCCACTCTAAACAAATTGTTTACTTCTTTCCACTTCGGTTTCGACTCGTTCCTTTCTTCTGAGTGTTTTGATTGGTTGAAACTCTGTATTTTTCACCAATCACATGCACAGCTCTAAACCGATGGGGACTTACGCTGGTCTTTATCAATGCGGGAGCATTTTTAATAAAGATGGCGACCACCGTAGCCCCGTGGCGGTAGCAATGGAGCAATAGAGTCAAAATGTCTGTCCAGCAGAAGCGATTAGCATCCCTTATTTTAAAAGAACACTACGGACAAGTCGTGGAAAAGGTCGGCACGTATCTTGTTGCAAAAGGACCTCGTCCTTTGCGTGATATTATTAGAGATACTAAGCTAACTCGAGATCAGGTACAGCAATGTCTGTGTTGTCTTATACAGCACCATTTCGTCACATTTGAAGTCAACAAGAAGAGTGTTACCTTATATAACGCTTGGATATCGAATGTACTTCTACGTGCTCGGGCTCCGCGTTATATTTACTGTGCAAAGTCTTTGTTTGAGTACACAGGCGAGTTAATTGTGGATGAGATTTTACAACATGGATCCATAGCTATGAGCAAAGTTGTTGCAAAAGTTGCGAACCATTTAACGGAAGATAACCTTGATTTAGATGAATCGGAAGTGCAATCAACGTTTGCTGATCTTGTAAATAATCACTTTCTACAAAGAGTGAGATCAGTTAATGAAGACAGCGAGGACACAAGTGCTTACGCTGAGGATGACATGTACGCTCTGCCACCTGGAGTCACCTTGCAAGGTATTGTAGTTCAGTCAGTCTAGATAATATGCAGAATGTAGACAGTAGACTGCTTAGTAATCTAGTGAGGGAGGGGGCACTCTTTTACTTGAAGTATGCAGGTATGTGCATGTTCTATTAATGAGTATACCAGAGTGCATACATGTACGTCCCATGCTGAAGACACATGTATTCCCAGAGTTTCAAAGTTCCATGCCAAGCAGCCGCCAAAGTGGCTATACCAGGAAAAATGTTAGGCTGACCGCCTGTGGTCTCTAATTTCTTATCTAGGAAGATCCAAGGGCCTCTGCTCGCAGGGTACTAATTCCTACACTGGAAGAGAAATCCTGAATATTTTAGACAAAAACAGTTTGTTTGAACGGCGGAAGTATTCAAAAGCCTGGGCAATTTTTTCGTCACGCCAATGCCTATGTAGCCTCCCATGCAGTTGTATTTAGGGGACCTGTATTAAAAATGACTGTGTGGGAGGCTAACACCTATGGGGTGTTTTGTTGAGTAATTTATTAACTATTTGTAAGACATTCAGTCATGGCTATAACTTAACCAATTCCAAATATATAGTACCTTTTTTTGTATTTGTGACTATAAAAGTAATAAAAATTATATACCATGTTCAACAGAGAAGGCCTTGAAAATCATACCAATCCAACAGCTTGTTGTCTTTAAACAAAAGAAGAGAATGCTCTCCCCTGTTTGTTTTATTTAAGTGTTAAGTTTTAGTGAGCAATGTGGGCTGTTTCATCTTAGTAACTAGGCTGCCCTCTTTTTATCAACATGTTTCCAACCCAGTTATTATTAGACCACAATAGTGCTATCTCTGAGATGAACACACAAAAGTTTTTCAAACTAATACAAAAATCAAGTAACAGGTGTGAGGTACATTAGCTAGGAAACTGGGTCTATATAAACAAGCCTTCAGAAGTCAGCATCGGATTAGTATCTTAGATTGACTTTTTTGTGTGTTTGAACATTCAGGACCTGGCGCAAAACGGAAAAGGAGTGTCAAGGATGAGGGCCAACCAACCAAGCGACAAAAAACTGGGGCAAGGTAGGTGCCAAACCAGGCATGCACCATTTTACACTTGAACTATAAAAAATGGATTGTTGCAATTTTTTTCATTGTTTTACAAATCGCACTAAATACCATATTTATTTAATTAACCGCCCTGGGCACTTATTTAATTTTGGACCCATGAGGGTGGGTGCTTATTTGAGGTGGGTGCTTATTGTTTTCCAGATATTTTCCGTAAGCGAGGACATTTTTAGAGAATAACAAAACAAGGGACAACAAGTTTGTTTCACTTGAACAAGAAAAAAGCAAACTACAAAAGCTAACATAAACAAGCCATAAACATTATAAAGGTTAATTGACTACTGTGTCTAAACCAATTTTGAAACACAACTGATGCTCCTCTTGCTTCACGCTGGGCTAGTACTAAAATGTTTTTTGTTGGGAGGGAGTGGGGTGGGTGCTTATTCGAGGGTGGGCACTTATTCACTTTTTGGACTTTCGGGGTGGGCGCTTATAGGAAGTGGGCAGTTATTCGAAGGTGGGCGGTTAATTGAATAAATACTGTCGGTAACTCTAGACTTTGTTCATGATTTTTTCCACAAACATTTACTCAACTGCTGAATTTTGCAGAATCACTATCTGATACATTGGAGTGCAATCATTTAGTTGTGTGTTTTACATAACATTTCTTGACTTTAAAAACAAGGCGGCTTTTGCCATCCAAAGAATACAGGAACACGAACAGTGGGAAAAAAAGACTCTTTGTTCAGTTTGCACAAGTTTACGATTTTGTTAGGTCATTTCACTGAAAACATCAGTATCTCCTAACAAAAAATAGTTCCTAAAAAACACAAAAATTACCAAATTCACAAAATAAAGCTCCTGAAAAAATGTATTATTATTAAAAGTGCTATTGCCATGTTTTATTTGAATCAAAGTAAATTTGAGTTTTGTCTACAGTAACATTATTGTATTTATCTGCATTTTTAGACTGCCCGCCAATGACACGGGTTCTGTAAGTATCATTATTAATTCAAAATTAAATTTTGAGTTTGTGACCCTAAAAACTAAATTTTAGTTTCCTGAATACATCAATAATTGTTTGTTTAAAGCCAGTTCTAGAATATATGTGTGAGAATAAACAGGTTGCCTTGTTTTCAGAAAATAAAAGATGATGGAATCTTATGGAAAGTGAATTTTGTCAGGTTTCATCAGTACTTTATTGATGAGGTTAGTACTCTTCAAAAACTCATTAATAATTCATAAGCCAATTGACCTATCAAATGGGCGATAAAACATCATGTGCAGTGGTTTTATATCCAATAAAACCTCCTTCTCATTAGTATGCGGTGTTTTATGTTTGTCTCGTATGCTAATTTCCAACAATCACAAAAGCATCATTGTTATGAACTCTCTTGACACACGCTTTTCCAGGAATGTTTTTGAAGCTGTTCAAAAAAACTCACTGCACATGTTTTTTCAGGTCTAAAACCACTCAGCTGCGCCTCATAGTTTTAAATCCCGATAAAACACTGCTGTTTGTGTCTTAAACATTACATAAAAGAAAAAAATACATTGAAAATACGACCAAACCTCTGATGAGACAGAGTAGCCACTGTGGCAAATGAGCAAGTCATAGTGGCCGCTTAACAGAGATTTGTAAGGGACGTTAGGCATCCTGGTGTGACTCACCACTGGGTGAAAAATGTGACTCATGGTGGCTAATGAAAAAAGCCAAACTCAATTTATGGTGGCTGCTAAGTAAAGGTTAACAAATAAGCCACTGGTCAGGATGGGACAAACAGGGACAAGGTCGTGTAAAAGGTGGCCATGTAACTGAGGTTTGTCTACGGCAGCATACAGCCAGTTTTTACAGTGCTCTGAGAACTGCTATTTAAAGCAAGGGGTCCTTGATAGAGATTTGACTGCCAATCAAAGCTGTTAGACAGGAACTATGATTAGTTGATGTATTGTTTGCGTCAGCTGTAACCTTAAATAAATTATCATTTAATTTTAATAAGTCATTTTTCTTCTGTGGTATTCTTGTAGGATATTGTTTCAGCTGTGACAAAGAAAGTGGACAAGGTATGAAATATGTACTTCTTTACTCATCAGTTTAATCATAGTTGGCTGAGCCCCTGTTTTCTAAGTTATTAATAATAAATGATGAGAAAACAAAGGAAATCACTGCTG
This sequence comes from Pavona decussata, assembly GCF_977016875.1. NCBI lineage: Eukaryota > Metazoa > Cnidaria > Anthozoa > Scleractinia > Agariciidae > Pavona > Pavona decussata. The sequence continues at coordinate 1,708,180 of NW_028145546.1, forward strand.
TGAAGGAGATTTGGAAACGTGATCCTAATTATCATATAATTTGGTGAACTTTTGCCTTGAATTTCTCCAAGAAGTACTAATCGTTTGAGAAGCTGTATCAAACTGTCAAAAGAGTGTTCCATCTGCTTTCTTAACACCCTGAAAACTCGTCTGCACCTTTAGTTTTTCAAATCCCTTCTTGGTATTTTTATAGCCTTAGCTCCCACGAGTCTCCTGTAGCTCAGTGGTAGAGCATCCGAACTAGTAATCGGAAGGTCTTATATTAATTAGGTTCAACTCCTGATGGAGCACTCTGATTTCTTTTTTGCGAGTATGCCTGTGTCACTTTCTAGAATAATACATCATTCCCCTTTTTGGTGTTTGTAAAACAGATGAAGCACTGTTCTTTGTGTTGGATATAGTATCATATGTCATACATTTAGTTTGCAGGAGAGATTGTCAGGTCGATGTTAAAGTTAAGTGAGCTGGTGAGAGATCCCTTGTCACCAACATCACAGTCAGTGTCATTGTACGAGGTAAGGGCTTATCACTGAGCACTCCATTAATAGTACAACCTCATTATTATGGCTGAATAACACAAGCCTTTCTTGGTATACTGACTCAGAATGTTATGTAAAAAGCATAGTTTCACATTTGGTTTTTGACCCAGAATGATTAGGTTATTTCTTGGCTTGAGCAAATAAAAAAAAACAAATATTGTAATTACTACCTTACTTGTCTTGAGTAGGTTTGGTTTTTAAGAAAAAATTAAATTAATGGGCTAATTCTTTGAGGTCTGCAACACACAGAACTAAGTTTGTTACATGATAACTATACAGCTTCTTTGTACCAAAATATAGCTTTGAAGCCAAAAATGCTATGTACCCTGCAAGTAGAGATCTGTTCAATCTTCCCGGTAAAATCGATGGGAGCTCTGCTCGCAGGATAGCACATATGCTCCTCTTGCAACAAGCTCTTTACCCTTCCACTGAATAATAATGCTGTGGTCATGGGTAGTACCATGCCATGTTAAAAAGCCAGAGACAAACACTGTTTGGACAACCTACAGACCCTTCATTGTACTCTTCTTGCTACATTGGACTGATTCATTTTTTTTCCCACAGATTTCACAAAACTTGTCTGTCATTCCCAAGATGGAGAAAGCAAAGATCACACAGTATCTTTCATTGCTAACAGATGAGAAGGTACTGAACGTTGGAAAGGGGGACAGGTTATACTCTAGTAGTTGGTTTAGGATGGCCTAGTGGTCTCTCCTTGGAGATTTTAGAGGGCCTTTTCCATTTTTATGTATTCAGAGGGCTAAACAAATTTTAGTGTTACTAACAAAATAATTAAAAATAGTTATTTGTCTGAGTATAAAAGTCTTCCATTCAATTTCTTGTGCTTTCTTGTTTTCAGAAAAATTTAGTTTCAAAAACTGGAGAGAGCGGGGGAGGGATGTACTGCATAAGTATCCTTTGCTCAAATGACAAAGTCATTTTTATTATTTATTTACAAACAATTAAGGTATTACCTTCATGCTCGAAGTCTGCTGTTTCTGTGATTTGCCTCACACTCCGTGAATTTTAATAGAACAATGGATGTTTTGCAGTGTACGGACAACTGAATGGGACTTACCAGAGAACTTGCATTACACTCACAGCAACTATTTCTAATTTAGTACTGAATTTCTTAACAGCATTTGAAGATATGCAAAAGTGCGTGGACACATTATGTCAAAATACAATAGAATCTGTTGTTCAAGAAAGGTAATCTTGTTGCAGAATTTATATTATTTCCCTTTTTACAATCATGGATAAAACTGTTAAGAAACTTTTAGTCTATCTCCAAATTTGACGGTTACAGTGATACATCAAGGACTCAGCTGAATGTTGTTCTGCCGCTGAAAAAAAAGGTTGGGTCATCGGCCTTCAAAGCAACATAGAGTTAGGGGGAGGAGGGAGTGAAGGTTTGCTGCTCTCCAACGGGGGGTGACAACCCTAACAAACGCTGTTTTGGGACAAAGCCAAAATTGTTCCGGGAATCTGGAGATTTTTCTGGGAATCGGGACACTTAGAAATTTTTCCGGGAAACACGCTATAATTCCGGGACATTGCAGAAAAAAATCGGGACATCAAAGGAGATGTATCCCAAAAATTTGGGAGGATGATCCGGGACGTCTAAGGTTAAGACCTAGTATTGCTCAAACAGCGTTTGTTAGAGTTGTCGCCCCCCGTTCTCCAGGCAGTTTTTTCTTTAAGAGAGATTGAAGTATATGCACAAATTCACAGTTTTCTTAACAAGTTTTGACCACGATTTAAGTTAGTACTGGTGAGAGGGGGAGAGGAAGACACTATTAATATCGGTTTAGACATTTTCTGGAATTAACTTATAGTTGACGAGGGAAGAAATTGGTCATGTTTTATTTATCTTAGGTTTGGATCCAGATGTTTTAGAATCTTCAGACTGTTGCTACTCAAGAAACACATGGAACAGAAACAGGTGAGTCAATAATAAATGTTATCACCCACAGTGCTGATTATCCGTCTATCCTGACTTACTGACTGAAAACCTGACTGTTGACCCACTGATCAGCCAACAGGTTAGTTGAATGACTGAGTTATAGGATTAGCATTAACTACAGTCAAACCTGCATTAAGTGCCACCGTATCAAGTGGTCACCAAATGTGAAATGAAATGGCATTTTTATTGTGTTTGATGTGTGTCGTAACCTGAGTGTATAAGGTAGTCACTTAGCTATTCTTGGAGGGTGACTGCGTAATACAGGTTGACTGTATAATTATGTTCATTGTGCGATAAGATAAGTGTTAATTAATCTGTTTATTGTTCTTCTCTTAATTGAATTTAGATAGGTGAGCTGGCCATGATTCCATCTAAGGATGCTAAAGAGTTGTTGTATAAACTGTTTGCAGAGAGATTTATTGCATTACAGGTAACTTTCCAGCAGTTTTGCTAGACAAAGTATAATATATTTTCTGGTATCTCTTATTGTAAGAGGTCATACAGTACTGCCTTGATTGTTTCTCTCTATATAGGAGATACCACGAACCTCTGATTATGCCCCATCCAGGACATTTTATCTGTTTTCTGTGGATCTGCAGCAGCTCAGCAGAATGTTGATTGAAAAGTCATACCAGGTGAGTAGTTAGTGGTGAGTGAGGATAAGGCCAAGTACCCTAAAGTTGTTCAAGCCAACTTAATAAGGGGCTTTTTTTTCTCTTTTTGAAGGGAGGTGAGGGGAAAGGGTTTATCACTGCAAGAGAATTTGCATTTTGTAATGGTTTGGGCACGACAGCTTTAACCCTTTCATCTATTCAACTTTATTAGGTGTTTGTATAAATTTACATGTACAATTTCTTGATGCCGCAGGTAGCAAAGCTAATCTAGGCAGGCCATGATGACAAAAAGATAGAATGACTTTGCCTGCTAAGTAAGAAGGCAGACTGAGCTATTATAGTATCAAAGATACAAGAATTAGGAAAGGTTTTTGGGAGGACTAAAATAATGAAGAACTTTTTTGAGCTTCTTTAAAGGCAACACAAGAAAAAAGACAAAGGAAAACATGAAATAGGGTAGGAAGGAAAGGAATGCCGAAAGGGTAATATACGACTATGACAGTTGTGATTGACTTTTGTTACTAGAGATTCAAAATCTTCATACAAGTCTTCTGATTCTAGGATGTTAATTAAATAGTACAATTTTGATTTTCTTTTTGAATAGCAATTTGGTTAATACCCGGAGCTTTGTTGGTAACAAATTAAGCTCCTATAGTGAACAGTATCTAATTTCTCTAAACAATGTCACTGTTTGATCAAACATGCATTGTGTGTCATGAGAATTGAGGAGATGATCACCAAAGGTCAAATGTCTTGATGTTCAAGTAAATTCTCCCAACTATCACCATAGGAAATGCTTTGGAGAATAGTGTGGGGAATAATGAATTTTGATACTGGGAAAAGGATGTTAAGAGCTATAAACCCTAACAGCCTTGATAATGTGAGAGGTCTTGTTCACATCTGAAATTTGAGAATCTTATTTTTGGGGTGTCTTGTTTTCAAGGGGTAGGCCTTGTATTTGAAACTTTATGGTGTAATGCTATATGACTGTATCAGGGTATAATTTAGTAACCGATAGATCCTTGTATACTCAGGCACTTGGAAATCTGATGAGCAGACGTCAAACAGAAGTTCAGGAACACAGGTATCAAGTCTTCTTACCAATGTAGTTGTTGTTGAATAATAAATTAATTTGATTGGCAAATGATTTAATAAAATTAATGAATTTATTCAGTACATTTGTTCAAGTTCTGAAACGTACTTTAAAAAAACTGAAATTTCTCTCATTAAAAATAACTGATTTTAAAACTTGTTTCTTTTTTTTTCCTTTTTTAAGACGTCTTGTGGAAAAAGAGGAAAGGCTAGAAGCCACAATAAATTCACTGAAGGCACAGCATGGTGAAGAGAAATCAGCCGAGGCTATAGCTGAACTTCAGGAGCTTATTATACCAGCAGAGAGAGAACAACTGAAAAAACTTAAACTTACCCTTGCCAAGTAAGTAACGTAGAGCAGTCAAAATGCAGTTTGATTTCTACCTTCTTCAACCAACTTATATTGCAGCAATTTTGGCTATTATACAGTACATGTCCCTGCATTGTACTGTGTACAATAATAGCCAATATTGCTGCAATGTAAGTTGGTTGAAGAAGGTAGAAGTCAAGTTATATAATTATTATTTTCTGTATCCATTGTCACCTTGGGAACAACTCAAGTCTCACAGTTTCCCCCTAGTTGGCCTGGCACCCAGTTCTTTATGGTCAATTTTTCAATACAATTTTCTTCAGTGGTTATGCTTTAAGCAGGAAGACTACATTTCCCTGGCATCCACAAGACATCCAGGTAACCTTCAGATTGAAAGCTTGTCTTGTGTAACACATATTTTGATGACATTGTCACATGGCATATTGGATCGTAGCATGTAAGAGAAATTGTACCTAGGGAGTGCTGCACAGCAGTAAGGTCTGTCAGCCGTGGAAGCCTATAAATTATTTAGCCTATAGCCTGAAGTCAGAAGATTTGACCTCTCCCATATGCAGAGCTGGCTCACAGGAAGTTAGGGAATGGGGATGTCATGTCTGCTGAGCTTGCATCTTTTGCTTATCTCTTGCATTTGCTTTCACTTTATACAAGTGAAGTGAGAGATGTTTAGAGGATGAAAATGTGCGCAGTGTTACAAATATCAATCAAAACAGTCTTAAACTGGGTTTACCTTTAGAGGACAGGTCAGGAAAACATTGCGTTTTCTAAACTTTTCTAAGCATTGTCTTGGTGGATGTAAAATTGAAAGATCAGTTCTTCAACATTCATTAACATGATGTAGGACTAGTTTAGGACAGTTTATTTTTTGCCAAAACAAGTGACACAGGCCAGTTTTCACTACAAATAAATGAGATGTGAAGACTAGATTTCAGGACATTGACTGCAGTAAAGGATGGATTTCCGTTTCAATTATATGATTTCTGTGCCTTGTCTCAATCTTTTTATGCAATCCCAAGGCTGTTGCCTAAGAAGAATTTCAAGGAGCCCATAAGGCCAAAAACCGAGAAGTTAGGAGCCCAACATTGGAAGTGTTAGGTGCTGCTACAAAAAATGTAGGCGCTCTGAGCATTTTCTTGGGTGCCCCAGGCTACTGGGCTCTTGCTAGGCAGCAGCCTTGAACCCTTATATAAGCGAATAAACCCTTGGTAATCAAAGTTTTTCCCCTCATTTCAGGCTGGAACAGAGTGAGCTACAAGTTGATGAAACAATTTTCATTCTTTCTCAGTACATTGCTTCACATTAAAATAAAATTGCCTACTTGGGAATTAGCAATGTTAAACTGGCAGTCTTTGTTGAAATGTTTCATAAACAGATGAATGCAGAACACAGAATTTACCATTAAAAGTTGCTTTCTTTATTTCGTTGTCAGTGGCTCTCATTTTATGAAAAGTCTGAAATGTTACAATTTTTTAAGTCACACCTTAAATGCGCACCTGTGTTTCATGTATGTAAAAGTACAACTCTGCAATTTGCTATAATAATAATAATATAACTAGTAAGACTAAGTCCTTAATCTACTTATGTATTTATGGGAGAGAACTGATCATGAGTTGCAGATGGTAGTTTTCACTCAAGAGCCACATGTAAAACATGAAAAAAGACAGAAGACAGACTTGTCGAGATTAAAGTTCACCTAAAACTTAAAATATTTTTGTAAAGCATTGCTTCCTTGTCATTCAACGTATATGTTACCTTGCATTTCAGTAGGAACAAACCCTTGCTCAATACAGGAGCTTTAACAAGTTAGTTGACAATAACACTATTTTTTTTACTTCCACAACAAAATAATAAAACAGAAGATTCACACTTAAAGATGTTATTCATAAACATTCAAGTGACAGCACTTCCCTGTCCTCTTTCCAGTAAATCCTGAGAATTGAGGCCATTTCATTGTTGATTCTCATCCTTTTCTTATGGTTTTTCCTTCAGGAACTCTGCCTTGTTTTCTTCCCTCCACAAAACCCAACATTTCCAACTTCCAATTAAGTACTCCTGACTGTTTGTATTTCATTTCTTTTTGATAAGTTGATCCAGTAACTACCACTAAGTATTGAAGTTGCAGTTATCAGTAGGCTCTAAGACTTTTATAGATATTTTCATTATATTATTACTTTAATTTATTAAATATTTAAAGCATACCACACATCGATTCACTACTGTAGTTAAAGCTTGATGTAATTGCAGGCCAGTCATGTCCAATACTCTCAACTAGATTCCAGTGGACAAAACCTGGTTTCCAATGGAGTCGAGTCGCACAATAAAACCGGAAGTACAGTCGACTTCACTTGGGTCACCGGAAGTCTGGTCATGAGATGAAACCGGAAGTGTAAACAAAACAATTGGGAGGGTTGGAAAGTCGTCCGATGGAGTCCATCGGAACCATTGGAAATACATCGATTCCGATGGAGTCCATCGGATCCATTGGAAATAATCGATTCCGATGGAATCTCCGGAAGTCTAGTTGTGCCATGGGCCAAAACTAGCACGCTACACATGTAACATAACTCGTTCTTAAAGCCGTGAGTCGATACAAGCACGCTACCGTGTAACATAACTCGTTCTTAAAGCCGTGAGTCAATACAAGCACGCTACACATGTAACATAACTCGTTTTTAAAGCCGTTCCGACGGACTCCATCGGAACGACTTTCAACCCCCACATACAACATGAGTGCAAATTATTCTAAGTCACTAACGAATAGAGAATATACTTTTCCAGTGGAATCTATTCGTGTCCAATGGATCACCTACTCTTGGAAAGACTTTTCACCAATAGACTTCCGGTTTTCCGATGGAAAGCATGGGGATACGACTGGAATCTATTTGACAGTATTGGACAACCCTCGGCCTCAGTGCATATAACCATTAGTGCATTTCAGATCCCTGTTTGTTGTCTTAGCTCAGATTCTCTGCTGCTTTGCACTTTTTTTGTGATAAAAAACTGAAATCTTGCCCATGAGAATAGGCTCTTATAATTGCAAACAAAAAGCAAATCACTGATAAAACATTGGAGCAATGCTCTTCCTGAAGGAATTCAAGGCCACATGCCAAACCTCCGGTGAATCTGAGCTTAAACAACAAATTAAAGTGATCTAAAATGCATATGTTGGTTATGCCCCAAGTCCTTCAATTAAATAGGAGCTTTCTGCTCTTATAAGAAAGCAGGATGCAATTTACTATTATGTAATTTAAAAGCTTAATATCCAAATGCTTTTTCTGATGCTGATGCCTTAAAAACATTTACTGTCGGCTGGCTGCCCGTGCCAACAAATATTCGAGTGACACATTTTTTTTTTTATGAGTTTCTGTTTAGGCCATGTTAAAATACCTGGGTGCTGTAAATATCGAAAAACAATACCCAATAATTATTAGCATACAATTCTAAGAGTTTCACTCCAAATCTAACAGCTGCCAAGAAAAAGAAAAGAAAAAAGAAAGTGAGAGAAAAAAGGAGAAGAAATATTTTACTATTATGTATTAACAAACAACCAGCCTGAAAAATTATGGACTGGAAGATTTTTTTTTTCCTTTCTTCTTCTTCTTCTTTTTTTTTTTTTTTTTTTTTTTTTTTTTTACTTTTTATCAAAAGATTACCAGCTTCTAGGTATGCACTGGGCACTTGTTGGTTTTATATTTTTGTTTAACACCACATATCATTCAATAATAACCTTATGACACATTAAATTTACTTATTTTACTTTGGTTGTGTTAAGGCTACGTGTTTTGCACCTGTGGCAATCTAATTATTAAATAAATGCTGTATAAAACTGTTTATATTGGTGATATATTATTGAAGCTAAAATCCATGCTAGACAGTTGACTGCTTGGAAGAGTTCACTTTGTTCTTCCAGAAGCACTCAGAATTTTCTTTCCAACTGGGTTCACCCTGTTCGTACACTTCCTGAAATAAAAGCAGGTTCAGAAGTAGATTTAGCCCACAAAAAGGTAATTTATTGATAAACCTTGTTATCACGCACAAATTCTCTTGATTGACTTGACAGTACATATTTTGTATTAACAACAATAGCCCAATTTCAATGTATTAAAATTCAGCCTGAAACAGTAACATCACTTTGACACTCTGCGGAATAAATTGTAAAGTTTATATGGGTTTAGTTGTTTAGTCCCTGGGGCCTCACGATGATGTTTATTGTTTCAGGCTGAATTTAACATATTAAAATTGGGCTATTGGCTAGCTATACATGATCTATCTATCTATGGATTGACCAATATTGATTGATCTATCTATCCATCTATCTGTCTGTCTATCTCCATCTTTAGAGGGGAAAATTATAAAAAAGGTGATGATAATAATAATTGTAATAAATATAAAATTTTAATAATTATTAGAAAGGTGTACTTGTGAACACACTTGTGTGTCTTCAAATGATAATCTGACATCTTTCATTGGTATAATTGTTAAATAACATCAAATTACTGTCCTTGAACAGAGATAAGTTTGATAAGATGTAACTTTCAGTCTGTGACACAGGCATGTACTCGGAAAAAAAAACCCTGTCAGGAGAAGGATTTCATTTTTCCGAGCATGTTTGTCTCACTGACTGAGTCAAATATGTGTATCATTCATTCACCAGGCTTTAAACATAACATCACATCTCTTTCACAAAGATAAGTTTGTTCAGTGAGACAGAAACCTTTAAAAGATGAAAATAACAATAATAAAAGGGAGAGGTTTTGGAAAGAATTAAACATTTTAATACCTTCTTCCATATTGGTACTGTTGCTTTTAAAGTGTCTATACAGTATTGTACAGCCTCCAGTGAGTTTTTCCTGTGAGCTGATGAAACTGCTATGATAACACTTGCTTCACCAATGGGGACAACTCTGCAATAAAGGAACATATATTTCTAAAACTGATTTTCTTCTCAAAAATCTGTCTTTCTGGCCTTGTAGCTCAGTCAGTCAGCCAGTCAGTCAGTCAGTCAGTCAACAGATGATCAAATCTGGAGGTTGTGGGTTGTGGGGTTTTTTCTTTGCCTCGTGCGATCTCCCATTTCCAATTCTCAGCATGAAATTCATCGCTTCACGTTAGCACTTAAAGTAAATTAACATACACTGCAGAGTTAATTCTCCGATCCATCATTTGTGTCCTTAGTCTGCTAGCAGCACAATATTCATTTGTACCATAATATTTCAAATTAAAAACAAGTTGCTAACATGTAGCTGACAGCCCAAGGGAACGGGAATGAGTACTTCTTGGATTGACAGTGCTTAGAAATTGAATTAAGTCAAATTTTTGATTTTAAAAAGAATCTCTTCAGAACATACCCAATTCTGTGAAATATAGCAATTTTTTTGACATCCCATTTTTCTCGTACTTGTTTGCAAATCTTGCGCATCTCTGATCTAGCCATGGGTACATATGCCTCATATTCCAAACGAACTACTGTCTTTCCTGCAACAAAACAGACTCATGACTAAGTAGATGTGTGGTTATTAATAAAGGTCCAAGTCACTCAGAAGCTGTGTTTGGGTCAATGGTTGATGGCATCAGTCTAAAGTTCTGGCATTCCTTGGTTAGACATGACTTTATTTTCATGGAAAAAAACTTGGTCCTTACCTTCAAAATTATCCCTGGTTGTTCCTTAAAATAATGAAAAAGAAGACATTTGAATATATTAATTTATGATGCTTTATTCAAACAATGATGATCAACATGAAAGGTGATTAATTACCAACAAACAATGAGATCGCTCCAGCGCTTGGTGCACCCACAATCTCTGTGACTTGATCAACATGAAGAAGATCTGGTGTTATAACTATGGTGTCATCAGCCATGTGCAAACTTGGTGCCTTGGGTTTACTGATAAAACAATAAAAAAATTAAACAGAAACTTAGTTCATGTTTGGGAAAATAAGAGATAATTTACAAAGGGGCTTTAATTTAAAGGAAGAGGTGGGTACGAATTGCCTTGACAATACTACGTTGAAGAAATTTGGTTTTACTGTCTGGCAGTACCTCTTGGAATAATATATGAAGACGCATTGAAAATAGAGTGTAAGTGATAATTTGCCCTTACAATCCAAATTCCTGCAAAGATACTCTCATTTAATAGACTGGTTGTCATGTCAGAAAGACAATTCTGTACACATTACTTTGTGGTCTAAGGGATTGATTCAATGAATTAGTTAATGACTTTTGCCCAAATGTCAACACATCAGGTGTATCCTGTGTTTAAAAAAACAAATTCAGAACTACATTATTTTCTGACATGAAATGTTGGCCAATTTTGCATTTTGGAGACTTAAGCGTTCCAAGCCCAATATCTCTTCCGCCCTAATTTTTTCCAGCAAGCCTTCATATAATAAAAGTTGCTGGACATTGCATAAAAGTTTCCTAGTATTGTTATAGCAGTCTAGTAATAAATTTAATTAGAAATAACCAGCTAGATATTATTCTTTCATAGTATTGTCAGTAGGATAGTAGCATATATATAAATAACAACACAGATTACTTTTTTTAAGGCAATAATTTACTTATTCACATATTGAATTTTGTTTGAAGTTACACATGTCAAACTTATTCCTCTAGCTATCTGCTTTAATTTATTTGAAGCTATCTGTTTAATTTATTTGAATTTGTAAGCTATAAAGAAAATTTTTATATTTAATATAGAAATGCCATTTTAGCCCACCATGTTAGGCCTGGGAAATCACACAAAAAACAATAATTGTTTTTTGTGTGATTTCCCAAATTTTATCATCCTTTGGGAGTAAAAATTTTAAATTATGAGTCAAATAAAATTAGTGTCAAAAGGAAATGGGTTTAATTTCAAAAGCTGAATTATTTTCCTTTCCTGTATTAACCATGGAAGAATAGCAGTGGTAATATTCACTGGATTTAAATTTTTGTGTTTGATGGATTATCTCATTCTATGACTAATTTGAAGTCTGCACAAATTAAATCTTACCTCATAGCTTCAGTATTCAGAGATACGTTCCCAAGGATTTGAATGTAGTTATATTAAACTAATAATTTTTATGGGTCAGAAAAATATTGAACGATTTGCTTTATCCAAACAGTTCTATGTACATGTGGTGTCTGTTGACAGAATATTTACATAACATGTGTTATATATTTCGAACATTATCTAGTATCTTGATTGCATATCTAAATGCAAATTCAAAGGTATGAAAAGTTGTCATTAAAAATGACATTATATCGGTCAAACAAGTTCCATGTGCAACTCACTGTCACCATAGAGACTTGCAGTTACTAAACTTACAAAGCTGTATTTCAAACATTTTTGTCTGCCTGAATTTTTACAATACAATTATTAACTGTGGAGGCGGATTTAAGATCATGAACCACAGCTTGGCCACCATTGAAAAGCTGGCCAAAGACAGAAAGTTGTGGAAAAGCTTTGTTGCTGCCCTACATGCAAGCCAGCATGAGAGGCAATAACTAATCTCCTTTTAGAATACCATGAAGTGACTAAACAATTCACCCCAACACAATGGAAGGGAAAAAGTTTCATCTCCCAATATGTGATAATGATAAGATTGTTTACTTTGGCAACACGATTTCATGTTTTACTAAATGTCAAAATGTCAAAATGTTGACGACCTGAGAGAAAAGAAAAAAGATAATTTTAAAAGTGGATCTCTTTTTCTTTTCTTTCTTTTTTTCTTTACTTCTAGGAAAGCCAAAGTAAAACTGTTTCTTGAAACTATGTATATTTTAATTACAATAAGTTCTCAGAAAACAGCAAGATAAAAACACATGCACACCACCAGGCATTCAGAATACATTCATCAAGTTAAGGTACCAGACTAACAATTACCACATATTTAGTTTATTTTTTTTTATTCTACAATAAAATAATACATCAATAAGGGAGCCGAGGGCACATTTATCAAGTCAAATATATATTTGCCAGATGACACCAGGCAAAGCTGTCAAAAGAAATATAAATTATAAATTAACTAAGAAAATATGCTATTTAATTGCATTGACTTTGCAAAGCAAAATTATGACCGAAATCATATTTGATGGCACATTAAAACTCGGTTCAGATGCCGTACTTCACGAGCTGAATCAAATTCTATGAATTAAGTTTATGTGAAGTACGGCGTCTGAATCAATTCAGAACGACCAATCTAATTCAGATCCGCTCAGCTGCTTTTCCTGCCTGGGTCAGCCGGGAATGACAGCTGTAGACCAGCTTCGATTCAAACGCCGTACTTCACATGAGCCAAATCAAATACATAAAAATACACTTAAATCCACAATTTTCTTCAGTCAAAGTATGCTTCAGTGAATTGATTTCAGTTGAATTAAGTTCAGCATCTGAATCAATTCAGCCAGGATTAATAATTATTAATTTGGGTTGGTCTAAATTCAAATTCGATTCGGCTCAAGTATGGCGTATGAACCAGCCCTACATCAAATAAAAGCTTTTGCCTTCAAAATACTGAAGAATGATCAAATGAAATGTCATTTGATAAACATAATATTTTGAACTGGAACTATAATGTAAAAACAATTATTTAATAATTATTTGAAGATTTCCTTTTTTATTAAAAAAAAAAAAGATGAAAAATTTGGGCATGCCGAATCAGTACAATAACACAAACAGGCAAATTAAATTAAAAAAAGGGATGAAGGAGAATCCCTATATATAATATGACATTTTAATATAAAAAAAGCAAACTAACTTGTAATTTGCTAAAAGTGGAGATGTGCTATAAAAATACTTTACATTTACACCAGATAATATCTCGACATCTTTAATTTCCTTGAGGTGTTCTTGAGGAATCTCACAAATATAACTTTCTCTTAGATATTTTGCTTGATAAATAAACAAGTGTACCACCAATGAATTTGTACAAAATATATTCCTCAAATAAAAAAATGTTCAAAAAGGCCAGCAAGGTTTGGGGATGAAATGATGAATTAATAATGCATGGATATTTATTATTATTATTATTATTATTATTATTATTATTATTATTACTATTACTATTATTATTATTATTATTATTATTATTATTATTATTATTAATAACAACAACAACAGCTGCCTACAACTTCTTAATTAAGTCTGACTCTTATTGCCTGCCAGAGACATTTTCTTAAAGACTATCAATGACAATTGAAAGTTGCGCTAGCTACCTGGTACTTAGTAAAACACAAGATGAAAGATAGATCGAACAAAAGGGCCAAGGCTTTCAAGTGAATTCCGAATTTCTCTTGAAAACTTCAATGGCACTTTTATTTAATCATCATGGGATTTACCAAAGCCTACTGCCTCCAGTTCAATACATAAAGACAGAAACATTTTTACCTAGAACCACGCAATAATTTGTACACTCTAAATTTAAAGCCCTTCACGCTCTGTGATAGTCAGTGTCAGTCTGACAATATAACGATGAGGTGATAATCATGTTCTTAGTTACACAATTGACTGCTTTATCATCAGTTTATTGAAAAGAGTTTGACGCTGCTTCATTACACCTGCTTCCTGACTGTAAATTGCAAAAAGCCATTGGTCAAGGATTCAATTTCAATTTGTCCGTCATTGTTTACAATATGTATATTTGCTTTGACAGATAATCTGAGTAGCAAGTGCAGCATTACTGATAAAAGACAGGATTTTACTTTTAATTCCCTTAAAAGCTCTGCCTGGGGGACAAAATATCACAAAATTAAAATTGTACAATGGCATTTATTTCAAATCAAAGTCGCTGATCAAAATTTGTGTTGATCTTAGTTATTATGGAAGCTTTTGATAATTAAAATATATAGCATAGCCTCAGTGGTTTTGTTAATTGTAAATGACTGTATTGTCAAAAATGTAAATTATTCATACACAAAACAAATTGCTACTGACTCACACTGACAGAACAATTTATTTTGAAAATAGAAATCATTTCAAACTCATGATTTCCCACCCTCAAGACTGGCAAAAAGCCTCTAATTTAATTTTACAAAAAACAGCACCACAAGAAACCAACTGCTCACTAGCTTTGGTTTTAGGGTTTCACGCATTGCGTGATTTACACGGCACGATTTGACGAGGTTTGACTTTGAACTGGAATTAAGTAAAAAGAAATAAATCTACCTTTCCTCTTTCATTTCACCCGCCACTGATTGGCGGAATGACTGCCACCTCGTCTCCTCCTCTGAAGCTAATCTCCGAGTCTTGTTCGATGTAATTTTGGTTCACAGCAATCACAAGACTGTCCTGGATAACTGAAAGACTTCACAAAACGTCCAAAATGCACGATAAATCAAACAGAAAATTAAGCCAACTCTCATATTTCAAGAAAGCAATCGAACATTACAGCAAGCAGAAACACCGAGACTCTTTTGTGTACTGTGAACTCAATAGCAACATGATAGTTTAGACAGGATTAAAACTGACAAGGCCCAAATAATTTTGTCACTCTTGTATCAACAAAAGGATTAATTTCGCACTAACTAGTGACTGCCGATCGAAAGTAATAATTCAAATTATAATATAAACTTACCTCGGAAAATTGTTGACTATGTTTGCGATTAAATCTTGTCCAGTAAGTCGCTTGCAAAGAAATATTCGTGCCGAACGCTGCTCGGTCAATTCACGGCTTTTTGCGAAGAACAACACAGTGACCTAAAAATTCAATGGCAAAAAGTTCTTATTTGCAAACTTTTTATCTACTATTTCGCAATATGCAAATACCATAGTGTAAACAAAAATTAATCCAGCTCGATTCCATTTGAAAATGTCACAAAAAGACTCCCGTTTTTAAAATAAAAAAATAATGCTTTCAGGCCAAATATTTTACGAAAAAGAAATGGCACGCGATTAAAACGATAAATTTTAAAGTCTTTTGAAACAATAGAACTTTAGTCGCGATTAATTAGCAATACAAGAAGGAGTCGTGTACTTTCACGATCATGGATAAACATAAGGCTTCCACATACATTTTCGTACACTGTTGACAATCGCTCGCAGAAGAATATCCAAAGGATTATCAAATGGTTGCGTTATTCAGCTTTATCCAAACGGGCACCACTTAACTAAGGTTTATTACGGCCATGTATGCACACACATATGGCAACACTCCACATCCCTAAGTACATAATACTATACGCTCTACAAGCAAGGCTTATACATTTACATATTGCATTCCCAAGAAAAGTCTCTTTTTACCTCTACTTGCTCCGTCGTGTCATTATTAACGTGCTCCATTAAAAGTTTCCACATCCACCCTCTGCGAGAATCTGTAATTAACTTACAAGATTATTGCAGTATATTTTATATAAATGCAAAATTCTGCCAGGCGCAAACTACATCTTCTAAAAACGTTTATGATTGGTTACTTGCTTGCATCCAATGAAAGGTTTTGAAAGAATGGTAAACTGGAAGAAAGGCGCCATATCCGCCATAGTTAAAATGGAATCAAAATGAAAAGTTGTTCCTGGAGCCTTTTTTTAGTTTTTCCTCACTCATTTCACTTTACGAACAGGTCCTTCCCACAATTATCTCATGGTGCTCTTTATGATTAAAAACTCGCCGTCGCATTTATTTGAAAAACAAAGGGCAGAAAACTGAGAAAAATGTCAGAGAAAAATTTGGAAGTCGTACCCGACTTCACATGCCAGGGGAATATGTTTCCGGATTGTGAGGTTAATAATAGTTTATCGAAAGGACATCATACAGGATTCAACAAACCATGCCCGCGCCCAGGGAAAACTGAAGAAAGTTTAAGGCATGGGTCGCAGTTGGCAAAGTTTGGTGTGAATTTGGTCACTTTGGTGTAAAAATCTGTCATCGGGGCACATTGCCTAATGCAACCCTAACTTTTCCGGTTCGCAAAAACTTTGAAAATCGGCCAAAACATCAAAGACGCCGTAGGTGGGGCAGGCAGATTTCGGAAAACTCGGGCTTAACAATACCCATCACAGCGGTAACTGTCATCGCTTGTCAGCGAATAATGAACAATCATTACAACCCGTGGCAGTTACCCGTTTTTTCGGTGGCAGCGCGGAATATTCCCAATATTTATATCTTGACAGCCAAATTTTCAGTCCTGGAGAGGCAACAACTGAGACCCAAGTGAGCCCTTCGCAGAATTCCTCTGCATCGCCGTCTCCAGGTCACGTCGAACTCACCGGACCAAGCTCAACCGTCTTCTATTGAATAAAGACGGGTACACGCTAGATGGACGAACGATGAGGAGAAAACGTTAATAAGATTATGGGCCGAGAATTTTGACCGCCTTGAAAGCAAGGATGCCCGAAAAGCGTGGGACGACATCGCGAAACAATGAATGAGGTTCGTTTCTGGACCACTTAAGTTGTGCAAGGTGTAATCACTGACGTTTTCTTCCACCCAGTGCGACCTTAATAATTTGACGCATGTTTTTGCTTTCCGGTTGCAGTTTCGCATTTTTTTTTTTTACTCGGCAAAGTTGCTGCCTTTTCCCAAGGCAAAAATACTACCGAATAAAAAATTCATCTCTTTTCGCTTGTTCTGTTCGAGAAATTTTGACAGGCCCTTTTAAATCACCTAAAAGAGAGTTTTCCCTACACTTTTCTACACTTCAGATATTGAAATCCTCACCCTTTTTATATATCTCCATCCCGAAAAAGGTTCCCCTTTCGGGCGCCCTCCCCCCCCCCCCCCCCCCGAGTATAGCTCTGGCCCTGACCTGAACATCAAGGAAGACTAATTCTATTAGTCGAAATATTGGCCACTAATAAATCTGCCCTTTGCCGTAGTGCCAGCCTTGCATTCAGTTTTGTATTTTCCCGTACAATCCAGTATAAGGAGTATTCCCCCAGGACTTCGCGGGTGGAAAGTTAAAACCCTTGATATATTGACGGCTATCTAGAAGATTATATTCCACAAGCGAAGTCAAATTTGACGCAAAATTCAAGAGGGAGACGAGTCATAAAAAAAGGCGAGTGAATAAATATTTCAGTTTTTCATTTACCGAGACTCAAAAGTTCAATTCCGAAAAAGAATGAATATGTTCGACAAAGTTGTTGCAAGCTGTCAGTGGCGAAAGAGCAATGTTAAAAACTGTTGAAACTTGAATCAGCAGGTGAAATTTATTTATTTCACTAGACTATCTATGTTCTTGACATATTTACGCCGTAAAGCAAACATCAAGTCACTGACATCAAGGTACTTTAATTATCAATATCAATCTTTTTTATTTTTGCCCAATAACCAATTTACATATTTCCTGTTACAGTTTGTCGTTCATCAATGGAGCAGGAGCTCTCAGCAAACCCTTAATGAATTTTTCAAGGAGAACACCTGTTACAAGAATATAAGGTATACATGAATTATAGTAGTTTTGGCTGTAGACGTGCTCTCTCATAAAAAAGGCGACCCCCACCAAATGTTTCGTTTCAGCGTAGCCAGCATCTTTTTATTTGGGGGAGGAGGGAGGGAGCCAATATTGTCGCACTGAGTGACCTCACCTGAGTATCAGGTCTTCCTTAGGGGAGGTAGGGTGGGGGAGAGGTGGAGGCCTTCCCCTAAGCAAAGCTAGATAATCAAGTTAATAGTGCCCTTCTCTCGAGAAAGCAGCAACTGCATATTTATTGAGCGTATCCAGCTCTGACTAAAATATGGAATTCTCAGCCATCCATTGTAGTAGTCTTTTGCGGCGTTTAACGTTTGTGCATCAAGTACAACAATGCTTTGGCGTTATTGACGACAAACAACTCGTGGAATTGATGTCTCGATGTCTGCCTTTCTCGCTATGTTGATAGCAATGTTGTGACAATCCGTCTAATATGTGTCTATGTTGCCTCTGAATTGCCCTGAGTCTTAATGCACCAGTCAATTGTAGCCCCAACTTCGAGGAAGGGTGTGGTCATGGATATGAGTGGAGCCGTAACTATCTTTTGGTCTCTTGGGAAAAGATAAGATAAAAACTTGCGCTTCCATCTAGGTCGTTTATTGCTGTAACTAGTAATAATCAAAGATTAGGGAGTGCGTTAGATGTCACCAGGCTTTCTCTCCTTTGCCAAGTTGGTGATGATGTCATCTGCCCCTGCAAAATCGGCGGGGAATGCCTGATACGCTTCCCAAGATCCATTCATTCAATCCACGTTGTCCCGTAGAATCTCGACTCCAATCTGTATTAGGGGTGCGTTCTTTCTACGTCGAACGCAATTAGGAAGTTTATTTGTAGCTGGGCCAAAACCAGAAAGGGTAGGAGGCATTAAGCTTGTTATTCATCCATGTAAAATGAGCCGACAAAACAGGTGAAAACTTGATCCCTTTTATTTGAACAAAGCAGTACCAGTTAAAATACCAATTCCGTAGCTTGTCGAGCCGCGTTCAAAATATTATGAGCGAAGCAGGCCTTCGTTGCACTCGAGAAGCCCGGATTTACGGTATTTAAGGCTCTAGAATCCTAGAATCTTGTGTGATACTTTCTAAAGTACATAAAAACTTGAAACGCCCGAGGTTAAGTGAGGAGGCAATAAACATGAAAAAATTGGTGTAAGGATAACAGAAATAAATAACAATATCTGTTCCAAAGATACTTGTGTGTGCCAGTACAGCCAGCGCTTAAAGGCCGTGATTCCAAACGACCTGGATTCTAGAGCCTTAAGTTGAAAAGAGCAAGTTCCGTTCCGACCCAGACTGTGGTATAAACGAAGATTCTGTCCAGAGAGTTCTTATTGGCGACTGGAATGAGTCGTGCATGGTGGGACATGGAAACGGTGATACATTATCTTGTGTGATCCAGCACGACGTATATGGTGGGGTAAGCATGACCAGAAAAATATGTACTAGGCGGTGAATTGTATTCATTCATACAAAGCTGCGGCCGCTAGCAAGTTTAAGCAGTGTACCAATCCTTTGACCAGCTCTTTTAGATATATCTTGGGAAAATGTTCGGACAATACAAAGTGATTTCAAGCTCATCTGTCAAGACCAGGTTGTGGCCCCGCAGAGAAGGTGTGAAGAGGAAGGACATTGTTTCGGAATGATACCATAGCTTTGCATTTTCTTTGTTCAGAGTGACTTTCCACTTATCTGCTCAAGATTTTTTTCCCTTCAAGGTCCCAGTTTAGGTTTTCTGCCACTGCATCGCATCCATCTGGTGATCTAACTGGTGCATAAAGAGTGTACGGCCATAATCCGCTATTTTTCTGGGAGGTTCTAAGATATACCAGACAAAGAGGCCTGGAGATTTCCCCTTGAAAATATTATTTACAAGCGAGGTGATATACAAGTTGAATTTTTTTTCAGTCGTTGTTGACTCAAGTGAATCTGTGTCCATCTTTCTGGCCATTCATCTCTTAAAGTAAAGTGTATTTTTGTCTTTGTGGTTATTGGGCTGATTTGCCTGGAGTCGAAGATGTGACGTATACATTATTAGCATGCACGGCAGCAACCTCGTTCCCAGGGACGGAGAGAAAGGACCTTGGGAACGAGGCTGGCACGGTATGTGTCCAAAGAGGACTGAAAAGAACCACGCGACTGTGAGGAGACTTTCGCCGCGTCTCGCACTTGTTGTTCGCTCACATTTCCTATACCTTGTTCCTCTTTCGGCCCCTGACACAGACTGCTTTCTTATAAATCCAGAGTTTAGTTCTTACTGAGGTTCCATGCTTCTCTGCCTACATGAAGCCATTCATCGCTGTCCTTTGTGGCTCAGCTACCATCTCTCCAATTTTCCTTTGCTCTCTCCCACTGTCTCTTTCTTTCAAATTCTGTCTTCGGTCTAGCCGTTACCCCTACAAGAAAGTAACCTGTAGTGACATTGGTTTGAGAGTAGAATAGGCATGTAAAAAGTATAGAATAGCCCTTGCTAATTGTGGGTATGTAATATTGTAATTTGTCTTTTCCTCATAATAAATTGTTGTTGTTGTTGTTGTTGTTGTTGTTGTTGTTGTTGTTGTTTATATAAAATGAATAAATCAAGGGTGACACTTAAAACTCTGTTACGACTGACGAGCCTGTGGCCCTCAGATTCCTGTTGGAATTGGAATTTGAAGTTAGAAAAGTTGGTTTTTGAGGAGAGGGGAAAACTGGAGTACCCGGAGAAAAACCTCTCAAAACAAGGACGAGAATCAACAACAAACTCAACCCACGTATGACGTCGAATCCGGGGCCACATTAGTGCGAGGCTCTGGCATCTGCTTACACCGTTACTCCGCCCGATGTATAAGTAGCATCTCTTGCAGGCAAACAGGAAGTGGAGCATTCTACAGTGCAAGCTAGTTATCTGAGATGACCTGGTGAATAGTAGGGCGTGCCTATCAGTGTTAAGAATCAGCCCTGTGCATTTTCAATTGTTATTTGCAGTTGATTCACCCCCGACTAAATACAGATATTAAAAATTGATGTCACGGCAAAAAGCAACTGATAATAAGACAAAACTTTACGTCACGTAAATCCGAAGCACGTTTACCCAACATCTTTGCTATTTTTTCTTATGCACTATTATGTGACAATTTAGGTACATTATTTCAAAATATAGCGGCCATAGTTTGCATTTCGAATAAAAATGTCAAAGTTCTCGTAAAAATTTCAAGTCAAGGAACATTTATATTGCCTTACTTTTTTATTTACAAAACATTGTTTTATTTTTAATGATATTACAGAATAGATTACTTTTGTATACGGCACTGGTATTTTCAGTTATAATTTCTTGATTCTTCTCCGCGGCGAGAACATTGTTTAATTTTGTTACGACAAACTCCATTATTTTGCTAAACTGGAAATACTCAAGCCGCTATCCTCTTTCAACCCAGGCCAGAAACATGTCATCTGCTTATATTCTTCTGCTTGACACTAACGTAATTGATGGCACAGTAAAACAAAGCTTCAATAACGAATCATTTTAGTATATTAATCATCCTTCAATAGAAATCACCCGCATCTTATCCGGAAATCTGTTTAATTTATCCATGTTTTAGTTTTTTTGTCGTTTTCTTTTTAATTTATCTTTCTTTTTTTGTTTTTTGGTTTTTACAAAATTTCTCAACGCTAGAATTTCTCTCTTCAGTTCAAATTGTCAAAACTTCTTCGCATTTCTTGGGTGGGAGTAATTTGAACTTTAATTTCTTAAAAAAGAATCAAACGAGAAATTTTGGTTAAACAACCTCAGTTTTATTAAACCATAACACAGTGTTATATTTTAAACATTATTCACCGTTGTCGCGTCAAGACTACGCGAAAATTTTAGAATGTAATAAAAAATTCATACTTTTCACCTAATTTCCATTTTTGGCCCAGTAACAGGCAGTTTGACTTTTCAGAATATTCATATTTTAATTTTTTGGGCATGATCAAATAATCGAGTACTTAAAATAAGTCGATTCTTAGACAAAACAAAAAATATTTTGGTAATGCCTGTCGAAAAACTGGTATTGGACTATACCAAATCAAGAGAAACCAAATAGATGGAATGTTAAAAATTTATTTTTAATTTCGTGGATGTATCTGTTGTAAGATTTTATTTTTTTTCGCAACTCTGATCTATTAATTAGAAGCGCTGGATCTGCAGGATTATTTTGAAAATAATTTGGAGAATTGAACAGTCAAACCAACGGGGGACTGCATATTTAATTCCTTTTTTTCACGCCGGTAGTTGAACGCTTTGTACAATTTTTTTTTTTGTCGTAAGTCGCAACCTTGAAGATTTCACAGTCTTTTTTTTAATTCAACAATTAGAATATTTGCATCTGTGAAAAACATCGTCACTTTTTTGTTTCCTGCTTTTTTTTTATCAGCGATGAGAAAGTTAACGAAAATAAGTTGATTAGAAAATGCGCTGACTAAGGACCATCGTTTGGGTTAAAAAATTAGTCAGGGTAGTTTTTAATGACCGCAAGTTGTACAGGAACCAATTTTAGTTTGTAGAATGAACACATTATCGTAAGTTTCTTTGGTTGGAGTTTAATATAGGACCACATTATTTTATACTTTGATTGGCAAAAAAAACCCTTCAATCGATTTAAGGAAGGCACGATAATTTTAATTGTTTTGCGGCAAATATAATTTGACTTCCCACCCCAGTCAAGAAAAACTCAATGTTGTATAACAGACAACGTAAATTACGAACAAGCTTACGTGGCCTCGAAATCAAGCCTTTCAGGTTTTTATTAGAAACGAAAAAGTCTGCCTTTTGGTAAAGAAATGCTTTGTAGTTTTTGTATCTCGGTTAATTAAGAGAACTTTAAGATTTTAATCGCGAAAATTCAATTTTCCTTGTTACGTAGTAGCCGCTGATATCAGAAAGATGAATAGTTCTCATTGTGAAGAGAGCCCGTTAATGTACATGGTCATTTACATAAGTTTATTCCCTTGCCCACAAAGCCACCTGCCCTTAGCCTTGGGAAGTTGTCAGAGCCGACTCGGAGATTAAACACAAAAACAACTCAGTAAACTTAGCCGATCGACACCGCAGTCATCGTGTCAAACGTACGTTTCGGCGAAGCGGCTTCAATTCAAACTGAACTAATTTTTTTTATGATAATTCAAACCCGTTTCTTCCCTTCTGTTGTCAGTGCACCAAGGATAATACTTAAGTTTAATAATTGAACATGAATTAGCAGGGCCTCCGTGAATTTTATCCGGTAAATGAATTGTTAGGTGACATGCAAGGTTGGAAAAATCTTCATGTCGAAGTCACTCGTGTTATTTTGAAGAGCTTCGAAGGGCTTAGAGAGACATCCGTCAAGAGAATTGCGTCTTAATTTCATCAATGTGTTTGTGGGGGATGCTGTTTGTCCGTAAATCTTCACACGCCGAGTGTTAGAGAAATGAAACAGTAGACAGTAACGATATGGCAAGGTTTGCACCGGTTATATCCAGCGCTGCTGTGGCTAGAGTTCATGTAAACACTCAACGACCAAGAGCCGCGCACAATGGAGATCTATCTACTGCTACAACCGTTCGAGGAAGACCAGGGAAATTACCTTCACTCTACCCTGCGATTTCACTTAAATCTTTACATTCGCGAGAAGCAGGCTTAGAGTTTGATCAATCCGGACAAGGAGCGAGCCATAACTCGGCGCAACCGTCCCTTGGTGCCAATGAACAGAGTGGGGAGATTAAAGTTAAAGGCACTTCTTTGGTGGTTGGGGCGGCCGGTATATTGCGGGCCGCTACAGCTCTCGCGGTAGATACCACGACAGCAGAGACAACAGTTCAACAAGCAGAACAACAAATAGAAGAACCGGAATGCGAGGTAAATAACTTCCGTATCGGACTTTTTAAACTTCCTTATCAGCTCAAATTCTGGTGATACCTTTGAATTTATTTTAAGCAGGGGGATATGATTTGAGAACCGACAACTCTCTCAAATAAGATATTGGCCTCACAGCCTTCTGTTTGTCATTCAAAGATATACCGGGCTTAAAATATTGATATTTATTTCGTCAGCTGTTGATTTCGACTCTTTTCAGCCTTTAGACGTAACGACGTTACATTCTGTTCTGTTTCTTGAAAGCTCTTTTCCGTTGACTTCTGACACGGAAATATGTCAAAAGCGGCTTTCTCAAATGTAGGTTTTTTACACCAAGCTGTTCCATTCATTTCGGTTTCTATCACCACAAAGCCTTTGAAAGCCGTAATTATTTCGATGTTTCGGTTCCGTAATACGTATTTTAGCTGGCTAATAAAACTCCCTTCCTCTACGTCACGTCGACCCGCCGAAGCACGTTTACTCAACATCTTTGCTATTTTTTCTTATACACTTTTGTGCGACAATTTAGGTACATTATTTCAATAATTTTACTGATCAATTTTCACTGTGCATTTTAATAATGCCGTCAGTTCGAATAACTTGAAACAACTGACATTGATTTTGCCGGCTTTTTCTGTGCAGAGATGTTTTGGTTTAAAATAATTGAGAGCCGTGAAAAAGAAGAGAAAGTAATTATGGATCACAGCGACATGAAACAGCAGGCTACTGTGAGCTTAACTTGGCTAACGATTCAAGTTTGCATTTTAGTGTGAATTTAATGTTATTAGCCCGTCCCTCAAATTCAGCCGCCTAGTTTTGTTAAATTTTACCGAATTCTTTGCGTGCATGTGGTATACGAAACACTTGGTAAAAAGCCTGTGCCGATTTCAAATTAAGTATATGTTTCTAAAATAAATGTTCACTTTTGCTCGTAGTTAAACCGTTCGGAAAGCTTTTGAAACGATTCCTCTAAAGTTTGTTCTACGCTTGGTTGCTATGGCAGCGCCTTATTTCCATTTGGTCGATATTTTTTAAGACATTCTCTACTTAAAACTGTCATTGTGTTTCCTAGCGTTTTGTTATGTATTGAGTTAATGGAAATGACAGATTTTCAGCTGAAAAAAAGCAGTAAAATGAAAGCTGCTTTAACTTAAGACTTTGTTTTAATATCCATCAATGTACTGACATCATCAGTCATTCCTCACCTAAAATTAAAATCCGGTTTAAATTCCGCTTAATGAGTGGAAAATTGAACTTACCAAGGCTACATAATGAATTGGAGAGTTTTCTGTTCGTGGTAAAAAAAAACCAAAAACACCGAAATTGAAAATGTCCTGAGAAATATTTTCGTGGAGTCCCAACGAATATTTATCAGGTGCTGTAGATAATTTACATTTTTGTATGTATTTAAATTAAAAGGAGGAATGCAGACGAATATATGTTCGAATTGTCAAATCGCCTTTTCAAAATTTTGCTTAACTGAATTCGCGTTTGTTCAGATAAAACCTGTTATCGACGATTTTGTTTTCGTTGTTAATTATTTCGTGCCTCACTCTTCCTGCAAACGCGACAAGACTTATATTTCATTCAGATGCTACTGTCAGATTTGGCATATTGATATTCAGTCTATCAACTAAGTATATCAGAAAACTTCCGCAGGCAATTCTAAGGCCTGGTCATGCTGCACGTTTTTGAGTGAGGATCAAAGGCCTCTGTTTGTACTTACATTTAGGGAGATATTTGTTATGAAGTGTGTTCATATCAGCTGGTCTATGCATGACGTAAGTTGCTGCAAAGGTTTACGACTCCGCGTATACAACCTCTTTGGGTAACATCTTAAATTCTGCATTTAATATTGATCATTTCTTTTGGAATATCCTGGCATTCTGTATGTTATATTTTGTATCTTTTATTTCACAAATCGACCATCTTTTGAACAAACTCGGACTGATTTACACAGCGTTTTACGGGCATTATACCAATATTATAGTTTCAAACAAGCTCCGGCTAGTATTTCGCGCGTGAGGTTTTTTTTACCATGCATTTTGTTAGCAGTAAATTGACTCATTGCGCCTGACTATACGCTTGTTTGGTATAAACTAACACTATGATTCACCCCAGTGTCCGTGAATAACCGTTAAATACACAACACAGTTTCCAGCACCCTGATTGGTTGCCTGTTGAAGGTATAAGACGCATTATAACCCACCGATGAATTTACGCGCGCTCTCATTGGATGAAACAGGTCACGTGGTACAAAATCGGACGGCCGTTATTAGCTAAATATACCGTTACTAGCTTTTTGGAAAACTTGCGTTTTCAGAAGAAATAGCAAGGTTTCATTGTTCTTTTCTTAGTTTCCCTTTAATATTTTCTTGTTGAAATTGATTAAAGTTTTATCCTGTGGTTATGTTTTTATGAATTAAACGCTGGTTTCATTCAGTGTCATTGTATCAGAAGATCGGTGATCTCATTGCCAACTTAACGATTCGTGATTCTTTGGCTGTTACTGTTGAAAAAATGGACCGATTCAGGACTCCTGTCTGAGTTGTTTACCTGAAATGTTGGTTAATTATTTACGAAAGCGATAAGTGTATACTTGTTACATGTTTTTCGGGTTCGTTATAAGTGTAAGCATTGTAAGTCAATCGTGCCACCTGATGAAAGCTGTTATTATTTAACAATGTTGCCTGTGAGAAGTTGTTATGAAGTTAAACGTGACGTGGTGTCTAATGAAGTGTGGTGTATTTGGCCAGTAGCCAAGACACATTGCGCACGCATTCTCATGTGGGTCACCTGCAAACGGCGACGGCAACGACAACGACAACGTTATAAGACCATAGATTTAACGAGGTCTGTACGCACGCTGTAAATTTTGGTACATTTCTTTTCCGTCCAATACAACAAAAAAGAACGTGAAAAAAATAAATTCAAGTTTTTGTCGAGAACGAGAGCAGAATTCTTCACTTCCTCAACTATAGACAACCCATTCGCACCAGTAGTTCCTGGACACCTGGGCAGTACATTGTACAAGTTGAACGAGTTAAAATAATCGCACAGTAGCCCAGCATAGCCCCACGTTGATTTTATGTTTTCAAACGGACGTTTTCATTGCTTTGTCGTCGTGGATGTTTAAACCTCGTCACCAGGGTTTCTCCCTTTTAATTGAGGAAAGTCCTGGGAACGAGGTTAGGTGCCTTAAAAGGGAAGTATCACGAAAATTTAATGTCATTTCAAAATCCAGAAAGGTTTATCTGACAACAGAAACAAAAATTTATTGTCTAGGTTTGTTATAAATTAACCCCCTAGTGCAATAACACTGTCGATTAGTGCCTCTGGCAAGAGACAGAGTTGGCCGGTATGGATTAAAACTTGAAAAATGTTAGGCTAATGTTTTTCAAGTTCTCGCTTTTTTGTTTCCAAAATGCGCTAGAACAGAATACATGTTGTTCCTGTCAAGAATTGAGTTGATTTCTCTACTCTCGTTGTTCTAGAATTATTTTGTAGCAAAGCGAAGGTGTTATTTCACCATTTTTAACAAAAGAGGTCAAAAACCCCATGATACTTCCCCTTAAATACGGGCAGCGACGATATAAACCCACATAAATCATGCGACGGAAAAAGGTCCCAGAATGCATAGACGGTGATGTAACTTTTAAAAACAATATTACCAACCGCCGAAATTTTGATCCAATACCTCTTTATCAGAAGAGCACGTACAGTGCGGATACCCTTAAAATAATTGTCAAATTATAATAAGCGAAATATTAAATACGATATTAGTGGTTGGACTCTCTCGCGTTTATTTTCGTTGCCTCAAGGTTTTCGTGATACAATCCTTAGTCTCCACAGCCTTTCTTTCAGGTGAAAAATATTGCAATGCATGTATATATTACCTGTGAATGAAATGATTACCTTCTGGCTATACCGATTTTCATTGTCAGTTCTTGATTTTTTTACACCGTTAATCAACTCTGTTTTGAGTATCGCAGAGCAAATTTGAAAAGTTCATCTTTGTTTTTTCCTTTCAAGTTCAGCGTGACGTGTGAGGTGCTCTTCGGTACATATTGTAAGTTAGGAAAATTAGTTATTCCAGAGAAAATATTAAACAAACAATTAACGAACTCATAAAATGATCCTTGTTTCCTTCGCGACACAAAAAGTTGAAGTCGAAACATACCACGAAGTTTGCCTTATAAAACAGAGCCTTGTTCCGAACTAGACCAGTTAAACACAACGTATGCAAATGGTAAATTTCCAAGCTGGCTTTGAGAGTAAATACAATAATTCACTCTCACTGTAATAACGATGCTGGAATTAAACTCTACAGTCTGGCTATCGACTTTATTTAGCTTAACTTTACCCGTTGACGTTCAAAAGAAATTTAAACTCGCTTAGATAGTTTAAACAAGTCTGTAATACAAGAATTGTTATCAGTAAATGGTTCAATTTTGTCGGTGTTTTAAACCTCGCCTGGACAACAGATTTCTCCGAGAAAGAATGCCAAAGTTATGGTGTTGTCAGCAAGAAGTATTTACCTTTACCGCCTTATGTGACTAGAATATAAAGCAAGCTATCTATTGCATCCGCCTCTAGTCAGAATGACAGGCTTTATAGCGCGCGTGTGTTTCGACCACAACTGTCACTTTCATTAACAGGTTTTTGAATGGCTTTACGAATTCGGTTGACGCGCGTGCACTTTATTAAGTATTCGAATTTCTAAAAATAATTATGTTGTGTTCTATTTACTAGATTTGTTGAACAAGCCTTTAAATGCTCCCAATAATTTTATTTAGCCCTTCGGCATATTACTGCAATCATTTATTTTTGTGGGTGTAATTATTTCGGCAGACCCTCGATATGCGAAAAATTATCAACTGCGAGTTCGCTTAGCGGCAGGTGCGACGTATACAAAGGTTTCTATGGTGACGAGTCCCCGATACGTCATATAATCTTGACACCAAATAACCTTCGTTTGTAAAGTATAAAGTTGCAACTGAAGTGTGAGAGAAGATAAAATCGAGAGAAAAAGAAGCTTGAGTCCAAGAAAAGAGGTCTTTTCGGCTTTGCTGAAAATCACGTTGTGGCACGCCCGGCCTTCGGTGAGAACCTAAGTGGATAATCGGATTGCGATGTATTTTTAACAACTTGGAACGACTGTCTGTAAACCATGGAGCGGACTTTTAATTTGTTTGTTGAAACACCGTGGAACAGGAAAACATTATTGATTGTGTGATTGTTCTGGCCATCAGCGACAGAAGAGGAAGAATCCCTAGTTCAAGAAAGTTCCTTGGCAAAAGCATTTTAAAAATGCAAATTCGACTTCTTTGCCACGATGAAATCAAGCGCAAGTTTTAGAATAGCATCGAGGTCTTCGAATCTTAGCACGAAAATCAGCAAGCAGAATTTGAATCATAACCCGTCGGAGGCATCTATAGATGGAATATCCTTTCATTCGAGTTCAATTGAATCTCAAACATGTCACAACTTCGAGCCGATACCAAACGGATACCTGGGAGAACCTTTGGAGGATTTCGATTCCCCGCAAACAAACGTAAGTTAAATAATTGCTAAATATCGATCTAAAGTGAATTTTAAGTTAGGTATACTTTCCGGCTTTATTGTAGTCAGAAAATTACTCGGTTGACACTGAAAAATGACAACGTAAAAATTATTCCTGTGGTCATAATAAGTAATCGAGTCGTAAAATATCTGATGCTATTTTTGCTTCCTGCGAATCAGTTACATCCTATTTTAACCCGATTTAACAACATCTACCGCCGCCAATCGTCCCGAATTTTCTGACGCGAGATCTCCCAAATATACAATTCGCCGGATCAGTTATGTTTTGTATTACAGAAAAGCTTGCTACAAATTAGTTTCGAGGGAAATTGGAAAATGATCGAGAGAAGACTAAAATTACATCGTTTTTGATCTGCGATCGTGGCGAAGATACCGGCATAATTTTAGTGGCGCATGATTTGACATGTGAAGCTCAAAATTAATGTCACATAATTTGCACGAATTTGCTGAATCTTCCTTCTTATTAGCTTTAAAAAAAATAAACAGTGTTGGATGAAAATTGATTTAAAACAGAATCGCAGATTACCCGCAAGGATATTTAAGTGCCACATATGTCGGTTCAAATTATTTTCTCTGAAGTCAAGGAATACAAGTTTTCAAGATTTTTCGCCTTTCCTGAGATCTTGGCTTCGAATCTTCATAGAGCCAGGAGGCACGGGTTAGATATAAGGATGTTAACTAAGTGTAGTGAGTATCCAGCGATTTTATTATGTAACATAATATTACTTTCTTTTGAACCAACACGCAGAATTAATTGGACAAATCTCTGAGGAGTTCGAATATCTTGGCAAAAAGGCTTCTTTGCGCCGTCTAAAATTTTCGTATTACCATATTCTAAGTGGAAAATTAAACGTGTTTGCGTTTTTCTTGTCCTTTCGTTTTCAAATGTTAAACTAGCCAGTAGCTACTCAAACGCTTATTTAGTTTCTTCTTTGGCTTAAAATAACTGTTTATTGTTGGTAAGGAAACACATGTCACCGTGTGCCGCAATTTAAATATTTAAGTATTCTGCCAGACTCTGACTGAAATTATTATGAAAAACTAACACTCCTTTGCTCTTAACCCTCAAGTTTTTCCTAAGAGATTGGATTAAAAATACAAGTTTGTACTTTTTTCGAAGGTTATTGTTAACACACATCAAAGCTTCAGCAAAAAGCACGAAGAACGGAGTTGAAAAAATCGCCATCTTCGTCTCCACTAAGGCTGTTACATAAAACAATTGGAGAAATATATCATTCGAACCGGGGATTCACATGCAAATAAATATAACTCTGTAAATTTTTAAATATTTATAAGCGGTACATGCAAAAACGATGACCCTTTGCACTCGTCTGATACTGTATAAAATAAGCTCGAAAAACAGCATGCAATTCCCTTCCAACAAACACGACTTTCAACATATTATTTTTCTGTTTGATCTATACGTATTACGTAGAACTTAAAATTTATTTTCTGCACACTTTGCTATTCAAAGCACACCTGGGGCTCTTAAACAAGCGATACAAATTATAAGTGGTTTGAAGCTTGAAATGTCAAATCAAGTAAGCAAGCATTTCTGTTGTTACATCGCTACAGTTTCGCGAGCTGTTTCCTAAAAAGTCGTTTCCAGTACACTAGAGCATATGAGAGATAATTTGGCCTGTTGTCTCCCACAAAATGCCCTTGCGTGCAGATTTGAAGTCATTTTTTCTGTTTTAGTCTGTTGTCGGTTTTGGGGGGCGGAAAAAACTACATGTATGCAAGAATGTATCCTCCCAAGTCTGTGGGATGTGTATGAATGTGTGGATTTTATGATTTAGAACAATTTCTTGCATGCTTTTTATGACCAGTTCGTTATTCTAATTTTACAAGTCTGTTCATTTGTTTTACTTAAAATATTTTAATGATTTTTTTTACCTCGAAGAGAAAACACGAGATTAATAAACTAAACGCAGTAAAGGGCCAAAAATTACTGACTTTGTTACTTAGCCAACTACCTACTCGGAAGTGAATAGGCGTGACTATGCACTTTGAAATGCATAACTTTTAGATTTATTTTACGAACGCTTTAAGGCAACAATACGGGTCGGCTTGAGCAGAACGTTTGTTTGTACCACGATAATCGACACAATGCCCAAATACTCTAAAACTCTTGCTTAGTTGTTTTATTATGTCTCTTTTTTATCTCTCCTCTTTCGTTATTTCATTGTCTCTCTTTCCCTCCTTTTTGGGCTTAGCGAACACTTAATAATTTTTTGTTGCAAATAGCAACAACCACCTGCGGGTTAATGTATTCCCTTTCGTTATTTCTTAATTAATTCTATTTGTTGTTTGCTTGCTTGCCTGTTTGTTAAAAAAATAAGACCTCTACTGCCATTCATTCAGAAAATTAAATTGGCCACAACATTCGTGAATCGAGAAAATAGTCCAACGCACGGTAAGACAAACCTTTTTCAACGTTGTGCCAGGGCGCCCTGGTTGTGCTCAGTCATATCAGGTGTTTCCAGTTTGTTGGCATCGCTCAAACATTTAAATTTCTTTCAAAAGAAAGCAACGCACGCACACGCACACACACACACAAAAAAACGTTTTGTTTCAATGTGGAAAAAACTGAAAAACTAAAGAGGCAGAAACCCCGCCCTATCTGGCTATGAATTACCAATTTTCAAGCGTATGTTTGATCTTTTTCTAGCTTCTGATTAACATGCGTCGGTCGCGGTAGTGCAATTCCATGTTCTGGATTTCGTGCTACGTACTTACGCAGCTTTTTGTTGTAATCATGTTTTTGCCTGGTTAACTTTGCGCGAACTCCTTACAATCATAGCGAACAGTGGGAAAAGGTTGAAGACGTTTTGCAAAGGTTAAAATGACCATTTTTGTAAAACCCAGGATCAATTTGAATCAATCAACGTAGAGTTTCCATCCATTTAGCTTTTGTATATTTCGTATACAAAAGACTTTTAAAACTTATAACACTCCTTGCTTCTTTTTTTTAGTTCTAAGCAATGTAATATAAACTTGACTTTACTGTTGTTTTGGCTGAAAATATTGCTTAAAGTAGAAAGATCTTATAGTTAAAAATGACGAACTAGTTGACTTTGGAAATATTTTACAAACATGGCCTCTATAATTGAATCTTTTTCAGATAGTGCATATCGTTCGTATAAACGTAAAATACAGTATTTTTACATTTGAAACTTATTTGTGCGAGCTGCTTTCAGCTATACTTTAACAATAAGTAGCATCTCATCTGCAAAATGCAACAGCTACAGCTACTTGTAATATTAAGCAAAATAACGTTGCAGATGAACAACAGAATAATTTTAATTTTTGCCGAGTTTCCTGACTCTAATGCTCTGGCCCCAGTTGTTCAAAGGCCGGATAACTTTATCCGCTGGATAAGGCACTATTCAGGGTCTAAGATAGACTTCATGTTCAACGCTGTCCAAGGTTTTCGTACACTCCCAAACTTAACTGTGGTTAGAGTGTGCATATTCGCTTGTACAAGAGGAAATACTGAAATCTTTTCCCAGATTGAAACTGTCGGATAGTGACTTATCCACAGGATAAAGTTATCCGGCCTTTGAACAACTGGTGCCTGATCATTTCCGTCGCTATGCTTTTGTTAAAAAAACGTTTTTGTTTATTTCATAACTGTCGTTGTGCTAAATTCAAAATAATCAAAGCCAATATCAAAGGAAGACATTTCTGAAAAATTTTGCTTATCGAAGCCAGGAAAGTATCATGAAATACCACAATTTGCATTTCCTTTCAATTGTAAATGTGATGCAAATGTGGCGTCTCCTGATCACAATGAGGGAAAATAGTTTACACCTAAGTCTCATTTGACTGTCTTAACGTATTTGTGTTTGCTTTTTTCTCTTTCAGACATTTCTAATTATAGCTTCTCGCCTTGGAAGACAATGCGTGTTTAGATTTAGCAAGGAGAAATCATTATACTTATTTGGACCATTAAATGCAGTGAGGAAGGCGATAATTATACTTATTACAAATCAGTATCCTTTCATTTATTCTAAGAGTACCACCGCCTTGATAGCTATGCTGTGAGGATGTACTGTTATGTCATCGCCATCATTAGTTACCCTTCTAATCCAATAGGATCTAATGCTTCAACATCATCATCATCATCATCATCATCATCATCATCATCATCATCATCATCATCATCATCATTATCATCATCTTTATTTAAACACGGTATCAGAATCATTTACATGTACAAGAAAAAAGGTCTGCCTTTGAGCCGTGCTAATTAATATGTCATCGCCATCATTAGTTACCCTTCTAATCCAATAGGATCTAATGCTTCATCATCATCATCATCATCATCATCATAATCATCATCATCATCATTATCATCATCTTTATTTAAACACGGTATCAGAATCATTTACATGTACAAGAAAAAAGGTCTTCCTTTGAGCCGTGCTAATTAATATACTGTAACTTAAAATTACAGTTACAGTGTTTTCGAAACATACCCTAAAATGTACTCTATAGTGAAGGCTACATTAAGCAATCTTCAAATTAGGTTAAGGAATGTGCAAATTAACTGATGCATTTCTCAAGTTGTAGGAGTAGACATCTGATTCTTTAGTGACAATTTCTCTAAGATATGATGGGGAAGTATTATTGACGATTTCGTACATCAATATGGCGAGCTGTCTTGCTCTTCTATGGTCCGACCATCTACCAAGAAAAGGCATGTCCTCTGTGTGAAGCTTAGATACACTGACAGCAGCAGATCTTCAAACAGTCCTGATGATCAAGCACACAGACGCCTTCTTGAAATAGTCAGGAGTTGCTACTGAGGCCAGATCTGCTGGCAAATTGTCCCACTGTTTGGCAGTTCTTTGGATAAAGCTATGTTGTTTACTGGAATAAGCTTATTTTATAGTATAATGTCCTTAACTTGACTACAGATTTTTTGAATTTTTTATACTTCTTACCATAATTGTCAATTGTATTTTTCTTGCTTTAAAGAATGCACCAGAGGAACCAGAGTACGTATACGTTTTTCATAAATGAATAAATAGCTTTTCTGTGAAGCCAATTAATCAAATCTACATCAGTTATTGAACTTTCCATGTTTTTGTTTGTTGTACTAGGTATGTATTTGCTGCAATTTACACTGTCGAAATGATTCTGAAGATTATAGCGAAAGGATTTTGTATGCACAAATTTGCCTATCTTAGAGATCCATGGAACTGGCTAGATTTTGTTGTTGTAATTTTGGGGTAAGTTCTGCATTTCTGTTCCTTGTTTTATGTAAATCACTGTTTTTTCATGAAAACGATCCACTGGCTTTGAATCGTTAATTAATTATTACTCCCAACTTAGTTAACGTTAAGTAACGCTGGTCGATCTTACTAAAGAGCTAGTAACCATAAATGAACACTGAACACAGAAACAGCAAATGAAAGATGAATAAATTAATATAAGGCGCATGTTTCTGTGGTAGGCGGGAAGACGTTTGGCGTTAATCTCTTGCAGGACTGAGATTCGCTGGTGCTGGGCAACATAGTTCTTTTTTTCTAGGCTTTGTGGTTTACTGATAAAGAGATGGACACTGGAAATGTGCTCAAGATAGACCTGCAAAGAAAGATAGTTGACCGTCCTTTCGATTGCTTCTGAAACGAGATGTGGATTCGTATCCCACTCCTGAAACCATGTCGATTCGGATATAGAGACGATGGCCGTTTAATTGTAGTTTAATGGAACCAACAATCACTTTAGAGTCGAGATAGAGCTTAGCTAAGCTTAAACCATACCTATATTACAGTTCAATGATAGTTCTACAAGATCGAGTCGTGTTTTCGTGCCTCTTTGGCTATCAGTTAATTAATAGTTGATTTTGTGGACTAACTGTTAAACTGTGGTAGCGGCTTTACATTGCAGCTTCCTTTTTCTCAGTGCATTGTTTAATAATGCGTTATCTCTTCCAAACAGATATATAACTCTTATACCGAACGTCTACAACTTATCAGGAATCAGGACGTTTCGAGTTCTTCGAGCACTAAGGACTATTTCAACAGTAGAAGGTAAGAATTGTAATGGAACTGAAAACTAAGAAATCAATGTTCCCATGTCATTGAGACCGAGTTAGGAAACTTTTCCCAGAAGAGAACTTTGTTTTTTCACCAGCATTCTGAGGCGATTAAAGACTTCTAAACAGGATCAACACGTCTTTTTTTTCAGTTACCCAATTTACCGCAAACTTCATCGAAACTTTGTTCTTTGCAATGCTGTATCATCGTAACTTAACACGTGATTCAAACATTTTCCCTCTATCATCAGGCAAATCGCTTGCCCACCCCCCACCCCCTGAGATGAACTTTCTATCTCTTTTGTTTTTGTTTCAGGTTTAAAAACAATGGTCAATGCCCTTCTCAAGTCCATGTTGATGTTATCTGATGTGTTGATTCTGACGTTATTTTTTCTGTGTATCTTCGCTTTGGTTGGAATGCAACTTTTTGTTGGACAACTAAGAAATAAATGCGTCGCTTCACCCCCTTCGCCTGGTTCAATTAGCTACAACAAATATATCGCCAACGAAAGTAAGTACAAGTTGTAACGCCTTGAATCCCAGTCTATTGTCAAATCCTTCTTAGCTGATCGCTAAGCAGTGAATAGTTTAGCCTTGTCCTTGAAAAGAGTTTGCATTTGTAACATTAGGGCTGTAGTGATTGACATGTCACAATCACATGATCAATCAGTCGATCACGAAGCGTTAAGGTACATAGATACTTGTTAACAACACTGGCACAACTTACTGCCCTCTTAAAAATTGTATGTATGTACTAATATGTGTTCAAGAGTTATGTTGCGTTTTTACCCGACAAAAAGTGAACTAGAGGCTTATTTCGAACACTTGAGAAAAATGAGACTTAATTCCTGTAACCGCTTGGACAAAACTGTTACGAAAATTGCGTTAATGATAAATTTCACTAGCAAACGAGTTGCAAATCTTCCTCTCTTGAATTAAAGTTGTTTTGTGCCTCCAAAACGTTCCCTTCACTTGCAATGGCATTTTCCCGAAGCAAAACGAAAAGGAGAGAAGACGGAAAACTAGTTTTCTTAATATTTAGACGCAGGTATTTAGCGGAAGGGTTTTGCAACTGCGAGTTTGATGTTTATATTTTAAGGAGTTGTGTCTAAGGTTGTAGCTTTTCGTGAATCTAAAGGATTATGCAACTTAATTGAGAAAAAAACTGGTTAAACTTCTTTCCTGTAGGTTTTTGGCTTAAAAGTGAAGACGAGGAACCTCTGGTTTGCGGAACTGCTTCAACTGCACTGTAAGAAAAAACATAATTTTTGGTGTCAAAGTACGGTGAATGATTTCCCTTTGTGATTCTAAATCGCGGTAACTACAGTCTACAGGTCAATCACCGGGGATTCGTATAAAAGAATAAAGAGCGAAACGATGCACTCACCTGTTCGTAGAATGAAATAATCTTCCGAGAAAACGTTTCGAGAGAAACTGTTCACTTGAACACATATCATGACTAAAAACTGTTGACAAACGTTACACGCTCGTTCGAAGTGTCCCCCGTTTTTCTACAGTCGACTCCCGATAACTCGAACTTTCAAGGGAAATTGAAAAAGGTTCGAGTTACCAAGGGTAAAATTATATAGAAAATGACCTGAAAGGAAAGGAAAATTGGTTCGAGTTAGCGAAGGTTTGAGTTATTGGGAGTCGACTGTGCATTCAGCATTGAATAGGCAAGAATAGTGTGGCATTATCCTTGTTCGATCACCATCATCATCATCATCATCATCATCTTCATATCATCACTATCATCAACAACATTCCTTCACGGGCTGCGTTCCCCATAGGGCGCGTATACCGTGGCAAACTCCCTTTAAACCCCTCCTCATTTGTTTATCTCATCCTTTTTCTGTGACTTTTTTTCAGTAACTGTCCTGTGAACTACACGTGTTTGTCGACTGGTGAAAACCCAAACTATGGCTACACCAACTTTGACAATTTCGCTTGGTCTTTAGTGACTGCTTTCCAACTTATAACAATGGACTTTTGGGAAAACGTTTTTAATTATGTGAGTATTGAAACATCCATTTCATCTCGTTGTTAGAGTCACTTATTTCAACTACCGAAGAAGAGTTCCTCTTACTTGGCGATTTATTTGAGAACTTAATTAAGCTGCTACTAGCAAGGTATTCTGGCAATAAGCTTTCAGTCATGCCCGTGGTTGATGCCGATCGTGTAGTCGTTTTGTAACTTCTGACCCTGGTTACAACTCTGGTGATGGATTATTAGAAAAATTTATAAAGAAATGTTTTTTTGTATGTTTAGTTTCTATGATAATGAACTTAGAAACCAGTCGTTTAATTTCAGGAAAGGTGTTGACCTCATCATGATTTTATTGAGGTCGAAATGTCGCAATCAACACCTCTGCTACACCAACGTGGGACAAACGAACAATTTTGATCTATCAATCGTCTAACATTTCATAACAACTCTTTCAACCGAAAAAAAAGCAACGTTTTCTTTCTTTCTTTTTAATTCATGCAGGTCCTTTCGTCCATGGGTTCTTGGTATGTGTTTTATTTCATGTTCGTCGTTTTCTTTGGCTCGTTTTATCTCATTAATCTGGTGCTAGCAGTGGTGGCAGTTTCGTATCAACAGGAAGTAGTGGCAATGCAAGAAAGGGTAAGAGTTGTTGTGAAAGTACATTTAGGAGTTGTTATCTGGGGTTAAAATACGTCACACTTTAATGGATTTTGTAAATTAACAGTTCATATACGACCATTTCCAAGTGAAATTACGTGTATTGCGTTGCGATTCTCGAATGAGACGGATTTTACGGTTGCGAGCTATCCAACACTAGAAATTGGAATCGAGTCGTCCAAGAAATGGAAGACCGCTTACAGAACAGGCCCCAGTTGTTCAAAGAGTGGGTTACTTTATCCACTGGATAGGTCGAAATTACCTTATCAACTCTTTTCACGCAGCTCCACAGTTTGTTTAGAAACTAACCGTCTCAACACTTAAAGAAATGGACAACAATTCCCGTAAATGGATTGTCGTTTCCTGAAGATTACTGAAATGGGAGGCCATCTCCATTACCCGAAGTAAACGCCGATCCGTGAGATGTCTGAAATGACAAGTCATTACGAGAAATGGACAGCGTGGATCACGAACTTGCGTGATAGCCACTTTACACAGTCTTGAGTATATGTGCTTGTGATTTGTCCAGCAAAGATTATTATTGCAAAGTCTTTGAAGGCAGTCGCGGTGACACAACTCTTCGTTCTATAGGATTTTCTCTTTATTTACTTTTAATTCCGCAAGGGTTCAGTGTTCATATGTTACGACACGACGGCTGGGCAGGGCAACCTTGGTAGCGACTGACTTTTTGTCTACATTGGGATGTGACTCTCTTTGCAGTTGCGGTTTGCTGCAACTACAATTTCAATTTGAATTGCGGCTGCCTCCAATGCTACCCTTACTCACCCTACGTAAAAACTTTTTGCTTTGATGCTCACATCAAAGTTTGATGACTAATATCAATTGTTTGTTTGTTTGTTTGTTTGTTTGTTTGTTTACAGGACACAAACTATGAAGAACTAAAAGCTGTCATGTCTTCTTATTCATTTCATGGACGTGCAGTACCTAAGCGCCTTGCTGAAAGTGCAAAATTAAAACCTGAAGCACTGGTAACAAAATGCAAAATGTCACTCTGTGTTCCTTGCTTCAAAAGCACGTCGCGCTCAAAAACTCAAGAATCGAATGGCGTTACTAATGCAAATCAGTCTGACGGAAGTCATGTGAGTTTGCGTTACTCACCAAGTGGATCTAACGCGACAGAAATGAAATCTGTAACAGTGGAGTGTTCTACGGTTTCGGATAAAAATGACAACATTGCTGCGAAGGAAGTACCAAATGGAAGTGACCTACAAATAAGGTTGACTCCTGTCACTTCTACGCCAATCCATCAGCCTCAACCTTGTAGTGCCTCTGTAACAAAGGATGTTCAACCAGAAACTAGCGCAGCTTCAAAACCAAAATTGTTAGACGTACGGCCATCTTGGACCAGAGCGTTAAGCGTTATAAGTGAGAATGAATCAACAGACGCTGATAATCACGTTTTGAACGAAGACGATTGTAATGGCAAGAAAAAAGTTAAATTCCCTGGGAAATCCCCAGGGATATCACCCTTGGGAAGTCCTAGGGGATCCGTGGGATCTTTAAGGAGGTGGGAGTCTCAAGATAAAGCCGCGAAACACAGGAAGGAAGATTTATCCAGGCGGAAAAGTATTCGTAAAAAGATTTCTAAGCTGACGTTGGATCCTTTGTTCGACATGTCTATTACATTCTGCATTCTTTTAAACACTGTGTTTTTATCCTTGGAATACCACGGCATGAACGATGATTTTAGAATGGCCTTGGATATTGGAAATATGGTATGTATGGTGCAATAAAACACAGCAGCAACCGCTGCAGCAGTAGTCAGTAGCAGAAGCAGCAGCAGTAGCAGTAGTCAGTAGCAGCAGTGGTAGTAGTAGAAGCAGCAGCAGTAGCAGTAGTCAATAGCAGCAGTGGTAGTAGTAGAAGCAGCAGCAGCAGCAGTAGTCAGTAGCAGCAGTGGTAGTAATAGAAGCAGCAGCAGTAGCAGTAGTCAGTAGCAGCAGTGGTAGTAGTAGAAGCAGCAGCAGTAGCAGTAGTCAGTAGCAGCAGTGGTAGTAGTAGAAGCAGCAGCAGCAGTAGTCAGTAGCAGCAGTGGTAGTAGTAGTAGCAGCAGCAGCAGCAGCAGTAGTCAGTAGCAGCAGTGGTAGTAGTAGTAGCAGCAGTGGTAGTAGTAGTAGCAGCAGCAGTAGTAGTAGTCAGTAGCAGCAGTGGTAGTAGTAGAAGCAGCAGCAGTAGTCAGTAGCAGCAGTGGTAGTAGTAGTAGCAGCAGCAGTAGCAGCAGTCAGTAGCAGCAGTGGTAGTAGTAGAAGCAGCAGCAGTAGCAGTAGTCAATAGCAGAAGCGACAGCACTAGTAGCAGTAGTCAGTAGCAACAGCAGCAGTAGAAGCAGTAATAGTAGCAGCAGCAGCAGCAGCAGCAACAGCTGTAGCAGTAGTCAGTAGCAGAAGCAGCAGCACTAGTAGCAGTAGTCAGTAGCACCAGTAGTCAATAGCAACAACAGCAGCAGTCAATCCATACGTCAAAAAATCATCGTCCTCTACATCAAAATCTAAAACCTCATGTCATATAAAAATGACTCTGTTCCTGTAGTAACGTGGTTTTTTTTATTATTACCATTTCAACAAGGCTTTTTCTTTACACATCTTTCAAAAAGTCTATCGTGAAATATTAGGTAAAGACCCTGTTATTGGAAAACACACAACCAGCTGTCATAAATAAACAAAATATTTTCCTCCTGGCAGGTTTTTACTTTCGTCTTTTTAATGGAGATGGTGTTGAAGCTGATCGCGTCTGGTCCTCGTGGATACCTGAAAAGTCGGTGGAACATCTTTGACGGCTTCATTGTACTTATAAGCATTGTGGATCTTATTCTGCTACTCGCAAAGATTGGGAATGGCGCTGGGCTTAGTGTTCTGAGGACATTTAGACTGGTAAGTCCACAAACATCCCAGTGAGAAATGATAGAAAGACTATACTGAGAGTTAACTAAAAGATTCTGCTGCCTCAGTTTCCTCACAGACTTGTCACTACTTTCGTTAGACTGAAGTGACAATATACACTTAATGTATGGTCCCGAGACGAAGTCGAGGGAAACACCAGGACTCGAGGGAAAACAAAACGAACTAGTTTTCCGAGGGACCATACATTAACTTTGTTTTATATTTAGACTTTCCCTTCAACAATCACAGCAAGACAAACAAACAAACAACTGAGAGGGCAACAACTGCGGAATTGTATCCCGGTCGGGATACATTTGTATTTGATCAGGGGCACGTGACCAAGAATCAACCAATCACAGTGCTCGTTTTGTTGAGTGAAAGTCTAGGTATATAACAAGGCATATTGTTACCGTCATCCTCCACTCCGGCCCTGGATGCACCATAATTTCTTCGCCGGTACACACAATACTACCGCATTGAGTAAAGCTTTTAGTCCCTGCATGAGACTTATGCAACATTAGGGGTGCGACCAGGCCATTCATACTCTTTAAACCGATAGATTACGTGTTCTGTGCTGGATATCCGCTATGGTAAATTTTGACGTCACTTCTGTTACAGCTGCGAGTGTTCAAACTGGCGCAATCATGGCAGACTATGAACATGTTACTCAGGACCATTGCGAGCAGTTTAGGTCAGCTTGGTAACCTCACTTTGGTACTGGGGATTATTGTTTATATCTTGGCAGTTGTCGGAATGCAGCTTTTTGGAAGGTAATTCAATTCAATTTTTTTTCAATTCAATTTATTAAAGCACATTTTTCACGAAGGTAAGGTAAGAATGCACTAGCCCGCAAATAGCATAGGCTAATCTAGGCGGGTAGTGCAGTTGATTAGTATATATTTACAGAATATAATTTAAAGATATACCAATAATTAATGTGTAATAAGTTAAGTAAAAAATAATGACTGTCTAAATTAAAATTAAGAAAGTTTCATATTAGCTAATCATACCACTGATATTTGAAGTTTTTAATCAGTGTTGACGTCAACATAAATATCCTCTTGATCAAGAAGTTTTAGTAGTCTGGTCTGAAGGCATTTCTTAAAGGAGGCTTTAGTTTTTGCACGGAAAGATTCCGGTAATTCATTCCAGATTTTACAACCTAATCTCGAAAATGAGTGGCTCAGTTGTGTCAGCTTTGAGCATTTTATATGAAATTTGCCCGTGGATGCAGACCTGGTTCTATACGAGTGCACAGAATCTACTCGATCAAAAAGATTTATTAGGTTCAGGGGAGCACTTTGGCTATTTGAAACCATGGGAGCTGATGGAATAATAACGACATAGACATTGCTCATCGTGTTCCATCACGAAGAAGATCGAACGAAGGGGCATCGAATGGTAACAGGCCAGACCCAGTTATCTGCAAATTTACCCGCCGCCTTGCAAGAGATAAGGTCTTAAGCAAAAGACAAGAAGTTAGAAAGGTGAAGTATTCAGACCTTGGTCTTACTTCCGATGACACAGTCAATTATCTTGCCGTCTACGAGCATCTAACTCCAAGATTACAGAATCTACTTTTTGAGGCCAAGAAATTCCAAACCAGTCATCGCTACCAATTTTGCTGGGCGAAAGGTTCTACAATCCTACTAAGGCAATCCTTCGACTCCCGTGTCATTAAACTAAAATCCATGAGCGACCTGGAAGTTCTCACCAGCCGACATCAGAGATAAGTTTGTTACCACAACTCTTAATCTTATTCTAAGCCTCATGACTGTAATAACAAACATTCAAACTTCTCGCCAACGCAGAAATGATCTTAAAGAACTACCATATTATAATGTAACTTCATGTCTACTTACCGTCCATGGTCAATTTAATAATAGTTTGGCTAACGATTTACCCACAAAACAACTTCTAGACAAACTACCTAGTCTTTACGATTTAGATCTCTTTAACCTAAACATCAATGAAGACATAAATCCTGATGAGAATTTTGCATACAAACAATTTCGATCTAATTATTACTCCCCGTACAAATTTTCCGAGATAAAGAGGTCCGTATCGGACTCGTCTTTATCCTTTATACATCAGAACATTAGGAGTCTAAAAAGAAATATTGAAAATTTCCAGGATCATTTACTTCATGAATTAAACTTTAATTTTAGCGTAATAGGCCTCTCAGAAACACGGATTACCAATGCTGATGCTAATTTTCTCACCTTTAATCCTGATATACCAGGTTATTGTTTTGAATATGTCCCAACACCTCTCTCTGCCGGAGGTGTTGGTATGTACATAAAGGAAGGAATTAGCTATAAGGTAATTGAAAAAACTTCGAATGTCTCTTTTCAAGGACTGTGGATAGAACTTCAATTTCCCAAAAAGACAAATGTCATCTGCGCTATTTTGTATAGGCAGCATAACTCTCCTGAGGATTTTCAAAACTACCTTGACTCGTGTCTAGAGAAATATAGCTCCTCCTACAAACCTATTTACATTCTCGGCGACTTCAACATAAATCTCCTCAATTTCGAAACTTGTAGATACGCCAACGACTTCCTACTTTTACTCCAAAGTTATGCTCTAACCCCAGTTATCGATAAACCAACCAGGGTCTATAGCAGCTCTGCCACACTAATCGATAATATCCTTGCCAGTCAAGTTGATGATCTCGATTTCGTCTTAAGTGGTAATGTTGTGTCAGACATCAGTTATCATTTTTCCCAGTTCTGCCTCTTGCCTGCTTATAAACTGCAATTTTCACTTACAGCCATCTGTCGTGAATATCGCGATTTTTCTTCCTTTTCTGACGATTCTTTCCTAAATGACCTGGAGCAAATTGATTGGGACAGTATAGGCCACTCGAATCGCGATATAAACAAATCATTCTCCACTTTTTTCCACAAAACTCTCAGGGTGTTAAATAAACACGCTCCTACGAAAATTACCTC
The DNA here is from genome assembly GCF_977016875.1 of Pavona decussata. Lineage (NCBI taxonomy): Eukaryota > Metazoa > Cnidaria > Anthozoa > Scleractinia > Agariciidae > Pavona > Pavona decussata. The sequence continues at coordinate 1,752,077 of NW_028145546.1, forward strand.
AAGGCGTAAAGCCAAACAGCAACTGAAACCTTGGATCACAAAAGGCATCAGGAGATCTATAAGTCTAAAAAACCAATTCTATCATTCGGGAGAAAACCAAAAAGATTAAGTAAAAAGCTTTATTTTCATAACTTTTTCTCGCGAAACTTACACAACACGAAGAAAACATGGAAAGGGATAAATGATTTAATTGGCCGCAGGAAGAAACCGAAACAGACAATTACCTCAATAAGAGCACCGAACAACAAGAGAGTGATTTCTGACGCACAGGGTATATCGAATGTGCTTAACAAACACTTTGCTACCGTGGGCCATAAACTGGCCTCGGGGACGCCACATTCAAAACTTAATTTTCGTACATACCTCCAGGGGCTGTCGCCCGCAAATTCAAACTCTTTCTTCTTCGATCCAATTATACCTGCAGAAGTTAGTAATGAGATCGTTTCCTTATCATACAATAAAGCTCACGGATTATACTCATTCCCAGTTCGAATATTGAAATGCGCTAGCCACATATTATCAAGCCCATTGGCAAGGATTATGAATTTATCGGTTGAAACAGGAACTTTTCCCAATAAACTAAAATATGCAAAAGTAATCCCCGTTTATAAAACCGGCGACAAACTTGAATGTGGAAATTATCGCCCTATTTCACTTCTATCTAATATTAATAAAGTGTTCGAGAAACTAATGTTCAACAGAATTAAAAAATTTATTGCAAATCACAATATATTATCCACATCACAATACGGCTTCACATGGGAATTTGTTTCCACTATCTTTAATACTCTCCAAGAAGACTCAAGTGTGCACCATAGGAAACCAAAGCTCATTAGCTTGGTTTGTTCAGGTTACACCGTCCGTTTCATCCACAGGCTGAAAAGATAGAATCACATAAAACTTGTACAGCATAACAAACAGCAACACATGAAAGTACAAGTTAATAGCTGTAATCTTAATGGCCACAGGTGAGTTCATCCACAGCCTAAAACGATAGAAACCACCTCGTATAGATAACAAACAGTACTCCAGACAAGTAGGGACCAGAGCCTTTCGTTCGAAATTAAGGTTAAGCTAATCGACGATTTCCTTCTGAGAGACTAAAGTTTGATAAATTTCTTACCAAAATTAAGTCTAGGGCGGAAATGGGAAATTACAGTGCACCAGTTGTACATATTTTCTACTGACGTACTGAACACACCACCAAATAACCGCAAATTCTTGTTCTTGTTATTTTACGTTCCAGTTCCTACACAAAAGAAAAATTTGATGGTGAGATACCTCGGTGGAACTTCGTTGACTTCGGCCAGGCTTGCATGATGATATTTCGAATTTTGTGTGGTGAATGGATTGAACCGCTGTACGACACCATGCGGGCGACCAGCCCTGTGTCTTTCCTGTTTTTCCTCACAGCTTTAGTCATTGGAAACTTTTTGGTGAGTTATCTGACCAATTCTGTAGTAGCCAACACAGAAGAGCTTCTCTTTATTGCTATGTACCCTTCCATTATCTAATATAACCGTTTTGCCCACACCAGGTTTTAAATCTGTTTCTTGCTCTGCTGTTGAACGCTTTCGCTCGGGAGTCTCTGCAAGAAGAAGCAGAGAAAAGAGGGGAGGCCAGGCCGAGCAAGTTTTATCAGGGAGTCCAGAGACTCAGTAAGGTTCTGCGCATTGGTCACATGTTTCCACGCCGGGCTCAAGTGAATCCGTCAACTGTACCCCAGATATCCGCGGATGATGGATCACTCAAATGCTCAGACAGCAAAGGTACTACTACTCTTCTAGGAAACTTGCTTTTCGTCTCGTAAATTTTAAGCTCGGTCACAAAAGGGGAAACATATACTATTCAACAAATTCACGAGAGTAGTGAAAGAGGTTGGTTTAGACAGTAGCCAATAAGAGAACTAGAATTCACAAATGTGACCAAAGTGGACCACTCACAGAGCCGTATTTTTGGATCCCATTCTGATGACGTTTTAAAATGATTGACAAGTGAGGAGCCAATCACAAGTCAAACACAAGTTTCTTTTCGTAAAAATTTCTATGTAGGGTGGGCAGGGGTAGCCGTGGAGGCAGTCGCAATTCAAATTGTAATTGTAGTTGCAGCAAACCGCAACTGCAAACAGACTCACATCCCAGTGTAGACGAGATTCAATCGCTAGCAAGGTTGCCCCGCCCAGGAGTCGTGCCATAACATATGAACACTGAACCCTTGCGGAATTAAAAGTAAATAAAGAAAAGATCCTGCAGAACGAAGAGTTGTGTCACCGCGACTACCTTCAAAGACTTTGCAATAATAGTCTTTGCTGGGCAAATCGCTAGATTTATTTATCAAGCACATGTTGATACCTTCTCAGGCTGGAAAGAAAACCATATATTGGCAAGCGGTGTTGTGCAATATAAAAAAAATATTTGAAAAACATGTGCAATTTGTGATTGGCTCCTCACCTGTCAATCAGTTTAAAACTTCAGTAGAATAGAATGCAAAAATACGGTTCTACTTTGGTCCACTTTCCACGTGTGTGAAATCCGGTTCTCTGATTGGCTACTTTCTAAACCGACTCCCTTTACTACTCACGACAAGCTAGGAACAAGATTCATTTAAGATGCATCACTGTAAACGTAACTGAGTTGACTTTTCATTTCTACAAAATTCGGTGTCTTGGTGCTATAATTGGATTTATATTTGGCCTGTTTTTCTTCTTGCCGTGATTAGATACTCTTACTGGTTCTGCGGCCTTGTTGAATGCGGTGACAGCTTTTCAGAAGAAAGGAAAACTAAACAGAGACAGTATGAAAAGAGTAAGTATGCGCATGTCTTCAGCCTTATCAGCTGGAGTGAAAAAATCTCGTTTCAGAATCAAGCGTTTCCCTGAGGTTGCGCGGCATCCGGGAACGAGATTGCTGTATTTACTTGAATTTATTACAAAAAGTTTGATATCAGGTTCCTTGCGTCTGAAGAGTGAACTGACAAAACCGACAGTGACCCCAATGCCTTTTTCTCAGGATTTTTAACATCCGCGAAATATGCGCAAAAGTGGTCATTGCATTTTTCACGAGATCCTACATCACGCGAAAAAAGGGCCCTCCCCAAGCCCACTTTCGTCTCCCTCCCTCGGTCCCATCTCCGAAAAAAGCGTGTACTATTCCTTGAAGTGAAATTATCGAGCCATCTTTTCAAAGCACTTGTCAATTCAAGCCCCAGAAAAACAGAGCAACACATAATTTTACTCAGGCTGGGTGAGCGACCCAAAAGACGACCATATGCATATTCGATTCTTTTCTGCAAACTGAATCACATATTACGTTACTGAAATACGACATATGATTTTTCGCTGATACTAGCTACTTATTTGTTTTATTGTCAATCTATTTAGCTTTCCATTGCTATTGAAGCGGCAAATAAAGATTCCGCTACATCTAGCACCGTGCTGAACTTGGCTCGCTCGCCTGCAACATTCGCGGGCTCAGGTGCCGGTGTACACGAGAACAACTCGGGAAAGCCCGCGGGTGACCCGGCAATGACCGAGGTTCAAGAGTGCTGTCCTTGCTGGATGAAATTCTGCACATGTAACTGCATTTCTATGTGGAAGGAGTCCAGTGGTTATCGAGCATGGCGGAGCATGCGTCATAAGATCAAGAAGCTGGTTGAGCACCGTTATTTTGAGTGGGTGATTCTAGTGATCATCATCGCTAGCAGCGTCACGCTGGTAAGAGACCACTAGCAGCTGTGGTGTTTATTAGAAGATTGTTCCTCTTTTCTTTCAGTTCCATTGGATATCTTTCATTATTAAAAACTGCATCATTGTATAATGCAATTCGAGGGATTTGATTGGCTTAGCGGCCATGGTATATGAGCAATTATACCATGGCCGAGAAATGGCGACCATTAAATTGCCTTCTGGTCGTTCTTGCACAGCGAAATCAGTAAGATCTAGCAATATTTCTCGGTTGTTTTTAATAAAACAATTATTCCACTTGCGCTTGTTGGATATGAGATGATTATGAGATGATTATAGCCAACTCGGCGCTACGCGCCTCGTTGGCTATCTATCATCTCATATCCAACGCGCGCTCGTGGAATAATTGTTAATTATCAAGCATACCCTTCATTCTGGTCAGCGCACTCTATTGCAAATTTGTAACTTATTAATGAAAAACCATCTTCACCCCTTTCCCCCGCCACACACACACTTATGCATGGGATATCATGGCTTGTAGCCAACAACAACGTTGTTTCTATTCTTGTCACTACAACCGTTTACATAAATGTACTTCTAGGGTCTCCGGACTGGGGACAATTAATACAAACCCTGGGCCCGGTTCCTAGGGACTGAGAAGGGATGAGGTCAAATATACCACTGACTGCTGCCTTGATTGGCTTTGGTGGCCAGTGCAACCTTTGACAGAAATGATAAACTGGATTGTTGTGCAAATTCAATCTCAGAACTCGCTATGTAGTTCAATTCCATTCTTTTTGCCTTAACATTCTTTTGTGTGACCGTGAAATTCACAAAGTGACGAACTTTTGTCGTCGTTTCCAGGTTTTTGAAGATGTCCACCTTGACAGCAAGCCTACACTAAAGAAAGTGCTAGATTATCTAAACATTGTGTTTGCCGTTGTCTTTACTTTGGAGTTTCTCCTTAAAACACTCGGTTTGGGTTTCTTGACCTACTTCAAGAACGCTTGGAATTGCTTGGACGTGGTTATTGTTGCTGTAAGTATAAAGTTGTTTGAAAAATAAAGAGGAACAGAGAGGACGAAAGAGAGGGAGTGTGTGTGTGTCTTTCAGTTGTAGCGTGTTGATTTTACACATCTCCTTTTGTTCTGTTTCAACTTTAACTCGTAAACGTTTCATTTATCTTTCACTGTTTTGTTTTTTCATTTTTTTAGTTCTTGTTTGTAATAAACGCATTTATAAACTAAGTATTTAATTAAAAGTAACAGCTGCCATTTGTTGACATTTTTCATTTTCAGATATCCATACTTACAGCGGTTGAGTCTGTGGACGAATTAAACTCTGTAAGAATCCTAAACTAATAATCATAGACACAATCCTTTAAAAACGTTCATTTTGTTTTCTTTACTCTAAGGACTGAACAAGTTAAATCACAGCTAGACTAACTACAGATAAACGAATAAATATGTAGTTTAGCTTTTAAAAATCAAAACTGCCTGCTCAAGAGCTAATTTTTCCCTTCATAACGAATACATTAAAAGCAATTCAGGTAATGAATGAAATTTAAAAAATACTCGCCCAAGGATTACAGTCGTTTTGAGGTACACATCACCAAAATATAACAACAATTATCAGCGATGGTTTGGGTGGTTGTTCAAACATGCTTAAAAAGTTCTCTCGAAAGTTTCGTTTAACATTACAAAATGAACGTAGCTTCATGTTCAATAGCTTTATTTAAGCATTGTAAACTTTCTTGTGCTCTTTGTTAACGGCGGTGTTCGAGTAAAAGCTTTTGAATATAAAACAGAACCTAATTGCCCATTTCTCCCTCACAGTTTGAACCGGAAAATAGAATTAAAAAAACAAACAAACAAACAAAACAAAAGGCCGAGTGCTTTTACGTCCCCTGATTAACCGAGTTTGATAATAAAAAAAATAACAATATTAACATAAATTAAGGCTAGCACCAAACAAGTGACAAGATGAAAACATTTTTTAACAATATGACGCAGTAATTTCCTGAAGAATTTTTGTTGCGTTTTCAAAACATAATGAACAAGGGCAAACACTTATGATTGATCAGAATCATAACAATCGTTTAATAACTGCCATTTTTATTGCAGATTTCCTTGGCTTCTGTTAGCAATCAAACCTCAGACGACAGTGACAATAGTTTGAACTCGTTTCGTTCCCTTCGTACATTGCGAGCTCTCAGACCACTCAGAGCGATTTCACGCTGGGAGGGTATGAAGGTAAATGAACTTTCATTTATGGTAACAACAATAACAGCAACAATTTACTTAGCGCCCTTACCATCCATCCTTAACACCAGGGCACACAAATCAGTACTGAAGATTTGAATTTTTTCCTCTAGCCAGCAACACACTTGGCGATTTTATACGCCAATCGCCGCGATTGGCGAAAATCGCCAGGTGTGCCCGGTGCAGCGATTGCGATTTTCGCCGATCGCCGCGATCGGCGTATAAAATCGCCGATATCTGGCATGTCAGATATCGGCGATTAAATTCGCCGGCATTCGCCAAGTGTGCCCGTTCCCGCGATTTTCTATAGTCATTGCTGCGTATCGCCAGTAAAGCCAACCCATAAGGATGGGCGATTTTATCACATGAGTTTTCAAAACTGCCACATCGCCGCGATCAGCGAAAAAAATCGCCAAGTGTCCGCATCAATCGGCGGCGAAAATCGCTTGCGATTTTCGCTGGCGATCAAATTCGCCGCGATCGGCGTATAAAATCGCCAGGTGTATCGCCGGCTTTAAGAGACGCCCAACTTGCACTTTCTATAAAAATACTGGAGTAGGACGAAACATCGAAAGAAGCGACCCTGAAAATTGTTCAAGCGCGCATTGAAACTGGTCTTATTGTTCTTCATTGTACGAGTGATTGAACTTTTAATGCCCGAGCCATGTCGCCAGGCAAAAACGTTTACTACGGAGAATCTGTTGAAAATGTAAATCTTCTCCGCGAAAATAGTTTGAGGAGCAGTAACAGGTCACCTTTTTACTGTGTCAACTTGTCGACGATCCCAGGATAAGGTGCGCAATGTGATCTCTGTTTTCCCATTGTGTACTGGCAGAAGACACTTTGATCTCTCTATCCGAGTGTAAATGAGCTTTAAAGTAAGAAAAGAAACAGATTGGGTAGTTGGAGTAACCTTACGATTTACTAGCACCCCATTTACGGGAGGGATGTTAGTATCCTCGTGCTAAGAGACAACCGGAGTTCATCGCTGAACCGACTCCTGAAGTTGGCCAGTTGGCTACAAAAGTGGCTTTCAACTGCGTGTCGCAAGACGAATATTACAGTTATCACCCTAACCAATCACAGCCAACGTAAAGAACACAATAAGCCAATCAGACGTTAATTGAAGCAAATACATATAGTAAGCATCAAGTTCGGGAAAACGCATGCGAACAAATTACAATTGACTTTGATTTGACTTCTTATTGGTTGAGAAAGCGGTGCGAGAGCATTAAAGGAAAACCAAGCCAACACGAATTATTTGCATGTAACATTAAACTTAAAACCGCTCTAAAGTTTCATATAAACAGGTTAACATTGCATTTGTGTTGTTTTTCAAGGTTGTGGTGAACTCGCTGCTGTTTGCGATACCTGGTATCGGAAATGTTCTCCTCGTTTGTATGGTGTTCTGGCTTATATTCAGCATTGTTGGAGTGCAGTTTTTTGGCGGGAAATTCTTCAGATGTGTCGACATTCATGGAGAACGACTACCTATCAGCATAGTGCCTAACAAAACAGAATGCCACAGGCTTCGCTACCGCTGGGTAAATGCCAATATCAACTTTGACCACGTGCTTAATGGTTTAATCGCTCTCTTTCAAGTGGTGAGTTGGTACCTTCTACCTAATAGTCATAACGCCATATCCAAAAACTGTTTCGTTTGCCGTCATCAGGCCGACCCAATTATTTTAAAACAGCACGAAAATTTCTTATTCATCGCCTGTTCTCTTTCCTTGGTTTTTAAGTTTAATGTCTTATACACACCTTGCCTTTTCGGAGTGATGGCTGCTCGCTACAAAATCAGGGCAGCTGCGAGGCTCGCCTAGAATTATTTAATCACTCATGATTTGTTTAAAGTTCTTTTCTCTTGTTCTCTTTCCTCTTTTTTAACGACCGCCCGAACCATTTTCCCGAGGAATAGGGTGAATGAAAAACGAAACTTTGTAAAAGATGGCCTAAAGTACAACTTTTTGAAAGAATTAATGTTGTACTTTAATTATATGAAAGCTGTGATGAGAAGCGCGTTACGGATAAATGGAAAGTCATGAGTCGAGATGGATGAGAGAAAATTGATTTATTATAAAGTAGAACGAATTCATGAAGAATGTACTAAATTGTACGAAGACAAACATGAAAAAGGCAAAAATAAAAGTAAAAAATATTCGATAGGTGCTGTGCTCCCTGCATGTGTATAGTGAAAAAAATACGAAGACAGAATTCTTTGTTGATTGGTGATCATTGTTTTGTGGACTAAACAAATTCTGTTGTATGATTTAGGCGACGTTTGAGGGATGGATGGAGATCATGCGAGATGCCGTTGACGCTAGAGAGGTAGGACGAATTTAAACTCCATTTTTGGAACTTTTGTTTTATTTGTAGCGGAACAGCCCTATGTAAGGGAGCTTCAATAAAATAGAGTAGATTTGTTGTCTCTTGACCGTGCTACCAATAGGCCATTTTCGAGTTGCATTGAACCTCATTACAAAAGCGAGGCTAACTGTAAAGCTTTTCATGTGAAAATTAGTTTTGTTTGCATATGAATGAAACTAATTTCATTATAAAAACTATGTACGAAGCCTCGCTTTCATAATGAGGTTCAAAGCAACGGAAATAATGGCCCATTCCAGTTCAGCCAAATCCTATCAATTTATGGAGTGTTTGATAAGCAACCTCGGCTTTTGGCCGTACTCTGTCTTTACTATATCTTCGCTGTGGTTGCTTATGATAGCTTCGTTGCATTTATGTGAGTTTTACAGTTTAATGCCGACCTTTGTTTCTCCTTCTTCAGATTGATGAGCAGCCGGAGAGCCAACACAGTTTTGCGCCTTATTTCTTCTTTGTAATTTTCATTATCGTTGGGTCCTTCTTCACTTTGAACCTCTTTATTGGAGTCATCATTGACAACTTTAATCGGCTCAAAAAACAGGTAAAAACAAATTAAACGAATGAATCGTATAAGAATTGATAACGGGTTTTGCTGTGATTTCTGTGTTCAACATTAACATTTAAACTGAATTGAAAGTTGCTGTGATTTCTGTTTCAACATTAACATTCCCATCTCATCAGTTGTACTTTCTGACAGCACTTGAACCAACCAGAACAATCATATGAAATGAATTGAACATAAAAATCCACACGCTCTTGTTTTTTCTTATGTATATTTTCTGTTGATAATAGCGCAGTAACTTGACATATTCTCCCCTGACTATTTTTTCCTGTAGTACGAAGACAGTGGGGCGCTCGATATTTTCCTAACACCATCCCAGAAGGCTTGGTTCAACACTCTGAAAAAAGCTGCCAATAAGAAGCCCAAGAAAATGATCAGCAGGCCACAGGTCAGTGCCTAATTCCCTTTTAGTTAGCAGTTAATAACTTTTTTATGTTAACATTCTTTTGCACTGATGTTTAAAATCAACCGGCTACTGTTCATGAGAGCTCTTTGTATGTAGCACTTTGTGCAAGCTTTCTGTAGGCCGTGCTGATCAAGAGATAATTACAGGTTACTTTAGATACCTCCTCACAAGTCCAGATTTCCTTGCTGTGCTAAAATTCCCCTGAATACAGGAGAAAAAACTAATACATGTTTTGGAGGAAACCTTAAGCCTCCTCATCAAACTGAAGCCTGAAAACATCCAAAGTAAAGGTGTGCCTCACTCGTTTCGTTTTTGGAAAATATGCTCAAGACAATTTGGAAATAGAGCGGTTTACGATTGAGTGTTGTAAAACAAAAACCAAAGTAATTCCTCTGACCAATCACAAAACAGCACAATGAACCAACCAAAATTTGAAGCGAACACACGTAACCGGTGTCAAGTGCGGGAAAACGCTGCGACCAAGTCACAATTAGTTTTGGCTTGGCTTCCCATTGGTTCAAAAAATAGCGCGAACGTTCCCAACTAATCATGAGCGCAGTAAAGCAAACGCGAAGTTGCTTGGGACACTGAATTGAAAGCCATTCTATTATACAGTCTTTCAGTCAGTCTTTCTCTACTTGTCTTATGCTTCAAAGAATTACCCTGTCGCCCTGTAGATGTTGTTCTGACTGCCCAACATCTGTGGTTTGAGAGTTAAGCGAGGATTTGTTTTGTGTTTCAGGTGAAGTGGCAGGCTCGTCTGTTTGATGCTATCCACAGCTCAAAATTTGAGACATTTATAATGATACTGATTTGTCTGAATATGCTGGTGATGATGATCCAACATTACGGACAAAGCCAAGAGGTCGACATGACTATGAATATCCTTTTATAGTTCCACTGTGACAAGTGCATTACTGCTATATGCTAGTTATGCAATGTTTTCGAGTGGTATACCGTGAAATATCCCACGAGTGACTTGATTTTTCTTAGTATGCACACAAGCCTTTTTAAGCGAGTGTGTATACCAAGAAAAATCAAGTCACGAGTGGGATATTCACAGTGTGCCACGAGAAAGCAAATTTCATAACTAAATTATCCCATGCCACTTATTGAATTAACACAAAACGTCACTCTTTAATGCTTTAACAGTAAATACAATCAGTGAAAGAATATTCAACAGATTGGCAACATTTCTTGAAAGTACATAATTTTGATAAAAAAATAAAAAATATAATAGGTACTTCTCATTAAATCAACAAAAGGTAAGAAGTGTTCAGGAAAAACTCATTGACAAACTATTTGTTAGACCGCGAGAAACGCCTGGATTTTTTTCGTGGAATATTACCCATTGCATACCGCAGAATGGTCAAAATAGTCAGCGGTGCTAGACACTGGGTTTTCAAAACGGCGACCATTAAGGAATTTACAGCGACTAGCGAGGTCGTCTTTCCGTTGTAAGACAACTATGTTTAACATAAGTTTGAAGAAGTTTTATTTCCCTGCCTCAAAAGTGAAAAATTATACCCACACTCTGTCCTAACGTACGTACAAGCTCCGAGTAACATCCCGATTTGGGGAGATAAGCAAAGATATTGCTACGACACGCTTGTCTTTACACGCTTCAGCATTGCATCATATCAAACATTTTTAAATGCTTTAATCTGTTTTTAGTCGTAATAAAATTGTGTTCCTTAACTGCGATCCCGACTTCCTCTCGGGTCATCACATATAATAAATCTCGTATTCACCGCATTATTTACCTTGGAAGCCTTGGTCAGGATTGTCGCTCTTCGTCTGCATTATTTTACGCAGCCGTGGAATATCTTCGACTTTACCATCGTGATACTATCAATTATTGGTAAGAATTATATCACAGTAACAGTAAAACGCATGCTCTGATTGGTTAAGCTGATCGCGTGTTGGTGTATGTGTTTGCGTACATGGATTCTTGAAGGTCCATGGATAGAAAATTGGTTGAACTTGACTAAATTGAACCCAACAGCAAATGAAAGTCGAAAAGACTTCCTACATAGGTCCGGGTCTATGTTCGTCTGAATTAAAAATGTTCGCTAACGTGAACTTGGGTCGATGACATCCGCAAGTTCAGTTGGAGCAGTTTATGTATACGATAGGATTTTCGTGGAGAGTTTTTGTAGCGTGGTTTTCCTACCCTGATAACCTACAACTTACAGGCAACCGAAAACAAATGGAAACAAAAAACCTCATGGGGCTCCACGACATTCGAACTTCAGCCTTCCTGAGTACAAAGATTCGAAAAGATATCGCGTAGGCTGTCATCGCATATCTAATGCTTGAAAATATTTGTTTATTCTTGTAACAAATACCATTAAAATGGCAAACCCGAATTTACGTGAGACAGAAGCCGAAAATATACAGAGTTCTATGCTGACGCGATCCAGCATTGGAATTTTCTGCCAAATTGGTAAACAACAAATCTAGCAAAAGTTGCGAGTGATTTAAAATGCACAACCTATAGTCTGACCAGTCCGGTGTGGTGCAGTTTCCTTTGTTATACGAGGTGGTTCTAATGTTTTAGTCTTTGTAAAATCTGTGTGACTATTGAAAAGAAAGCGAGGTTACAGTTAGGGATTGAAACATTGAACTCACTCGCAGGGGGCCTGCTCCTATTCTAATCCCCGCCTCGTCCCAGGCACTAATGCATTTCAGTTTTGCGGAAAGAGCGGGAAAACAAGGGCACAGGGCTTGATGGGAAGGACACCATGCGCACCGCTTTTGCCTAAGACCAGAGACGCCTGGGAACAAGTCAGGTGTCGTCCTCTGTGGAAACTATTACGTAACAGTAAATTTTTCGCTTAATCTATACAGGAAACTAATAGTGGAAAATATAAACCCGAAATTTCGACATGTCATTTATTTTCCTTGCAATGCCTCCTTCAGTGGTTTAGACTCTCTCTTGGGACTCGAAATTCCCTTTTGCCAATTAAGAACGTAACATTTAGAACTGGTCTTTATATCAGTATACCTGTTACACATTTATAATGTCCGCGTATACTGGTTATTTTCTAACGTTCCGTGATCCAGTTTGCGTATATTTTGTTTCAGCGCACTTCAACATTTCCGGCGGAAAAAATCAGCTTTTCTAATGCTCCGGATAAACCTCTCGCACAATATTGTCTCAAGTGCGGAATTTGTAGTTGAACTTTGCACGGTGTAAGTGCTTTAAAACATATGCAACAGGTTTAGGGGTTTGCGGTTAACAAGAGGGTTTTAAAGTTAAAATTTCTTTCCTTTCTTTCCTTGTTTTTAAGGAAAGGTTTAGGTATAATCCCTCTATTTCGATTCGCTTGAAGTTTGATCTGTACAAGTAAACGCAAGGCGGGACTGCATAAGTCTTTAAATAAAGTAACACATGCTATTTTAATAAATTTCAAACCAAATACTCAGGCTAAATTTTAAGCTTAAAGAATATACATGATGGGGTCCAATACTTAGGTGACAAAGCATTCTTAAGAAAATAACTCTCAAAATATTACCTCATTAGTTTTTGTGGTAATGACAATTTTTTTCAATTTTGAGTGTGCCAATCCAAACAAACTTAAGTGGTTAAAAGCCGTCTAAAGTGTTAAAATAAAACTTGCACTCAGACGACACACTTGGAAATGATTTGAAGCAAGACGAGATAAACTTCTTACGGTAACCATGACTCAGTGATCTGACGCTAAAATCTGATCAGTGACATGAATATTCTTCAACGAATTAAACTCAAAATACCCTTATAATATAACTCCGACTCGCGCAGCGTTTTAAAGAATATTAAAATAGATGCGGTATGCCAACAATTATCCTCGCTGAGCAGACTCAAACATTATAACCAACTTGTAGAATGTGATAAACAGTTGAATGGTCACAGTTAAGGATTGTATCCACAGACCCAAAAGTTAAAGCCGCCTTTTAGAGCCGTTATTTTCTCTTACTGTACCTTTGGCCCTGAAGGAGACTGCCCAAATAAAATTAGCCTTTGCCATAGTGCCAGCCCTGCAATCAGTTTGGTTTGATTTGAATGGTCACACTTTAGCAAATCATCCACAGACTTAAAAGTTAGAGTGGCGCTGTTTATTATTCTAAACAAGGTAGCGGAAAAGTTATGCTCAGTGGTTTCCATTTGAATGGTCACACTTAAGGATTTCACCCACAGACTCAAAAGTTAGAACCTCCTTGTACAGCATGATAAACTGCACCACAGGAAAGAACTGCTCAGTAGCTTTCATTGGAAAGCCCCATGCTTAAGGATCTGACAAGACTTAAACAGTTTAGCGCCACCTGGTACAGCATAATAACAGCACTTCAGTAATTGAAGTACTGCTTAGCAGCATTCATTTCAATGGTCACATTTTAAGATTTCGTCCACTTTGCTGTCATGGTGAGTTCCGCGTGGGTGTACTAGATGTGTTCGGAGCTGTCAGGTGCAAAGTGGACTATCCCGAAATAAATATGATGATCCAAGCGAGCTGAGCTTTTCAAGTGTGCTTCATACGTATTTAGTCCTACATCTATGTTGCCAAGTGCTTTATCAAAAAGGTGTTATATATTTTATGTCTAGGACCAGAAGGAATCTTTACACATCACGCTATCTTTATTCTAGTGTAACTAAGTTAAAGCTCACGACACAAATTGTCCTAATTTGACGCGTTTGGTGTCTGCGTTCAAAGTAATATAAAATACCTTTAGGAAAGCGTGTTCTTTGTTCTTCAATGGCGAGCAGGAGAAGCGAATAGCTATTATTTGAAGAGTCTAAGCTGCGAGACGCCACTGAAAAGAGTTAAGGGGGCAATCTGGATCAGTGCCATCGAAGTTTTCGACGTCATCTCGTCTAGGTTTGAAGCAATCTGATCCAAAATGCCTCATCGAAATTCAACTAGATTAGCCCCCTCAAATGTCCCCCTTTTTGTTTTAGTTTAATTTTAAGCGCTTTTGGAGTGAAAGGGATCATTTATTAATACAAATAATCGTCTCAGTTACAATCCTATTATTTCAAAAATTTACTTCAGTGTTCTTTGTCTTAAAATGCCAAGAAATGGATGATGGTGTTTCGCCTACATTTGTGTGCATTTATCTTATCCGTTTTTTCGTTTCTTTTTAGGAATTGTGCTGGAATACCTCGACTACAAGTTTATCGTCACCCCGAGTTTATTCCGTGTGGCTCGAGTTTTTAGAATTGGAAGATTGTTGCGGTTTTACAGGGGCGCACGTGGGATCCGCCGGCTTCTCTTTGCTCTTGTCATCTCTCTTCCAGCGCTGTTTAACATAGGCGCTTTGTTGTTTCTTGTCATGTTCATTTATGCTATTATTGGAATGTCATCGTTTGGTTATGTTAAAAAAACTGGAGCACTGGACGACGTGGTGAATTTTGAGACGTTTGGCAGCAGTATGTTGCTTTTATTCAGACTTTCCACGTCTGCAGGGTGGAACGATGTTCTTGAGCCATTGCTGATCCAGTCTCCAGACTGCGACGAGAAGTACCTGGGACAACCCAATGGGAATTGTGGGACACCGTGGCTGGCGATACTTTATTTCATCTCATTCATACTTCTAACTTTCTTGATCATCATCAACATGTACATAGCCATCATTTTAGAGAACCTTAGTCAAGCACATCAACAGGACGAAGTTGGAATTACCGATGATGACTTGGAAATGTTTTATGCGCTATGGGAACGTTACGATCCGGACGCCACTCAATATATTCTTCATTCTCAATTGTCTGACTTTGTCGACAACCTTGAACCGCCATTGAGACTTCCTCAACCTAATAAGTTTGCGTGCATTCATTTGAATATTCCCATCAAACAAGGAGACAGAATTCACTGTTTTGATGTCATGCAAGCATTGGTGCGAAGGGTTATCGGCGAAATTGAAGAGGAGGACTCTGTAGCCTTTGCCCTTATGAAATCTAGAATGGAACATCATTTTGTCACCGCGTTCCCAAAACGCGCAAGAACTCAAACCGAAAGCACAACATTGAAAAGGATTCAGGAAATTCGCGCCGCGACGATAATTCAGCGTTCATATAGACAATACCGCTTCCAGTTAGAACTAAGAAAATTTAGGCTTCAGAAAAGTCAACAGTTTGAAAACAGCCCATCTTCTGTAACAGAAGTGAGACCCCACGGGAGTGTTCAGATTACGGTGGAGGAACAAGAGCCTGAAAACGAGTCACATGACACTATTGTTGTGATCTCTGATGATTGAATGGCGTAAAGCATGATGGGAAGTTAGTTATCGGGGAAACAGCGCATTTATATTTACAAGATTCAGCTCGCTTAGAGCGCGTAAAAATTTTCCAGGGTTGCCATCTTATGTGTTGATGTTTGCGATGAACGAGAGCTTGTTTTTGACAGAAAAAGTTTTGAATTTGCTATAAAATTCAGTTCAATCGTTGCAAAAGTCTCGTTTGCTGTCCTTCAGGTTGTAGTTGTAATTTTAGTTTTATACAGGTTTTTGGCAAATCAAAAACAAAATTCTGAAATCGTCTAAATGTTATTATCTTCCTCTGATACTAACATAATTATTGGAAAGAAAGCTTTTTCGCCTTAGATTTTAATTTTTTTTCAAAAATTCCGAGTTCATCGAAATTAAGGAATTGAACTATTTTTAAACGGTGCGTTGTCACTCTCCGAGCTATAGCGTTTTATAGAAAAACATACCAAGTGAGCGTCTATCACAGTTTGTCAATAAAAAAAATGTTGTTAGATGATTTGCTAGCTTTTAATGGTTTGAACCCAGTAGTCATGTCATATGTACGTAAATTATGATCATCCTGGTGAGTGGAGTCCTGAGAAGGACTGTTTGTGGTGACATTGACTGATGTTTCGACAACCTGAGCGGAAGTCATCTTCAGAGTCAAGTGAATTGTGGAACGTCAGTAGATGGTATAAATATCTCTGGTTGTTGACCTGATTGGTCAACGAAGTCCAGATGTTATTGGTCGTTTGTCAGTAAGCCGTGATGTTATTGGCTGTGAAGACTGTAAAAAGTGATTGGTGCGTTTGGATCCGCCTTCTGTTTGTCAAAAGTACGTGGGTCGGAACAGCAGCAATTTTGGTTTCATCCGTCGCGTCTTCCTCTGCAAGAGTAGCGGCGCGTTTATTTATTGCGATTTTTTTTAAAGCAAGATGATAACTGAATATTAATAAGGGTGCATTGTTCTGCATGGTACGATTCCGGAATAGGAATCCACGGAATAGACCTGTATTCATGTTTTTTAGGGACCTCTTCTGTTTTTGGAATGAACAGAATAGTATTCCGTTCATTCTGACCCTAATGAATGGAATAGAGTTACTAAGAATAACAGAAATTGCGTTCTTTTGGTGAGGTTTACAGGCCAGTAATGGGAATAGGGGGAAAGTGATATTCCTTTCCTGATAGCTAAAATTGTTCCAAAAGAATGCGCCCTGGCTACGTTTGCGGTTTCATTCCCCTGAGCAGTCACCTTGGTCAGCATTACCAAGTTCGGGCTATTTACAGACCTCGGCTATCGCCTGCTATGATGACTGCCATGCATCAAATCGAGTATCAGGGATTTTTTCGTTTTTCTGCACCTGAGCTGAGCTGTTCAAGAAATTGAAGTGTTACATCAAATGGCTGTCTCGAATTGCCTTAATTTGCTGTGTTTTCATGATTTAGCTCGTTATTTCGTAGTTCTAATTATTCATCTCTAAAAATGATACTAAATAACTATTGTTTAAAATATTTTGGGGCAACACAATTAACCCCTGGTTTTCGCGTCGCATCACACTTCATTGGGACGAAGGAAATACTTTGTGATAGCTGTCGGTCTCGCCGACTAAGGTAAAGCAAGGCTCCAATGCTGCATTCCACTTTCTACATTTTCTTAATCTTCTTCTTCCTCTTTTTTTTTTAATTTGATTTTTTGGTCCGACTACGAACCTCGGTAAAACTTAGCTCTGGCTACTAGCCTTTTCGCCAGTGTACCTGTGATTAAAACAGGGTACATGGTTACTTGTAAACGGTAAAGTAATTTTTTTTGACATGTTCCCGAAGGTCAAAATACTTGGTGCAAGTTTGAACACCTAGTAGCTTGGATTGATTTGAGGAGATTACCAAGCTTAACATTTTTCATAAAAAAAGAGATAATCGGCGTTTCTTTTAAAGTGATTTTTTTTCTCCAGGTGTCTCGTCGCTTCCGCTAGTAGAGGCGAACTGTCTGTTTTTATATTGTTATTATTTTTATCGTAAACGATTTTGGCGTCTCTTCTGTGAGATTATTTGTTAGCTGCGGTTTCCAGTAATCTTCATCTTTCTCTTTCGTGTTGTTCGTGTAAGCAAAATGCTGTCAAATTACAGCATATTAATGGTGATGTATGGTGATCCGGATTTGCCACTTGTACACTCCGTATCTTTGTAACAACAAGAAAACATTCCTGAAGCTAAAAATATTGCGCAAGTTTGCGATGCAAATTCAGTAGATTGTGTCGAGGAGCTTTTAGATAGAGAAGCACGCGATCAAAAGAGGCAGAGTTCAGTAATCGGGTGAGTAGTGAAACAGTTTTTAAATAACACTAAGCTAATAGATCCGATTTGATAGATCACCTTCGCATTATTCTAAAACCGCTGCGGTTAATAAGCGTTTCGTGTAAGCTACTCCCCAGTAAAGGCTGGCAGAAAACTTATGAAAACAACTTGTGTCAGGAAAGTAACGTTGGTATAACTCAATTTAACTATACGAGTTTAAGGCGTCTTAGTGTGAGCAAGACAAACCTCCACATTGGTTTCATCAGGATACGCGGAACCAAATAAAATCCAAAACAGGGAAAAAACTAAAATAGTTAAAGCCCCTATATCCTATTTCGGAATAAAACAACCCAACAACCAAAGCTTTCACACCAGATGCAACTTACCTACATACATTATGGCAAATAAACGCTCGCGATTATTATTATTTAGGAATTTGAAATTTACGCGAATTGAAGCCCATAAGCAGATACTAAAAATCCCAAATTAGAGAACTAACATCATCGTGGGAACACCTCTTGTACAAATATCCTTGGCATCGGAGACATTTTCTTCCTGGGAGGAAGAAAATGTCTCCGATGCCAAGAATATTTTCTCCGGACATGATATGGAAGAAGTGAATTTCAGAGACAAAAAGATAACTTGAAGTGTTATAAGAGACTGAAGTGTGCTAAAAAGACAATACTATCTATGCAGGGCAAGATTCAGAATGTTGAGTATAAAAGAAAGAAATTAGCGGAGCTTTCTAGAACAATTTATATGTTATGTAAGGATGCCCCCAAAGGTACAGGCATTGCCGTATGCACATTGCCCCCATCCCACACATTTCCCGTATCCCCTACTTTCCCCGCTATATCTCTTGTATTCCCCTCCTTCCCTGTACTCCCTAGGAGGGTTAATGGTTTCTTATCTCCTACATCCCCCTATCTCACACATTCCCCGTATCCCCTACTTTCCCCGCTATATCACTTATGTACCCCGTCTCCCCTTTTACTCCATAGGAGGGTTAATGAACTCCTATCTCCTACATTCCCCTACCTCACACATTCCCCATATCCCCTTCATCCCCCTACCACACACATTTCCCGAATGATCGTATCCCCTACATTCCCTAGATGTCATGTATTTCCCGCCACCCCTGTTACTCCCAGGGAGGATTATTAAGCTCCTGCCTCATACAATCTCCATATCCCTCTTTCCATATCTCTCCTAAATGCCTCCTGACTGACAAGTTCCCAATAACCCCCCCCCCCCCCCAACCAAGTTGCACATTCTCTATATCTTTCACATGCCCCAGTTTCCGTTCATTGTCAGACCAACACCTCTAATTCATCCTTCGAAAAATATTTGTTAAAGCTATAAAGGCAGCTAAGAATGGTAAAGATATTAAGGTGGGGGTTCACCTAAAAGCCATTTTCACGCCGCTTAAAATCGGTCAAATGAAAATATCTTGTTTGCATTTCAAGCAATACAAAAACCCTCCATTCATAGCACAAATTAATGATTTGGGGTGTTTTATGAATTTTTGGGTGATTTTTAGGTATATTTGGAAGGAAATAATTTTTCTTGAAGGATTGGTAAAATTAAAAGAAATAAGGAATGTTGAAGATTTAGTGAAGTTTTAAAATTAGAATTTGTAGTTAATAATTAATAGACGGATACCCAGTTAGTCCACTAGCAACCTGGGGTGCTCTTGCGTGGTTGTCGACTGTCTGTTAGTGTTCCAAAAATCATTTTCTTTCTTCTATCCATTCTTAAAACTCTTCAAATTTCACTCAAATTCAGGTAGAGCCCCACCTTAAAGGGGGACAAGAACATACCTTTCTTAACATTTAAATCGAATTTACAGTGGCAGATATATCCATCTGAAGTAGATACAAGTTAAAACGCGCCTTTTAACATGTTAATATAACAATGAAAAAAATTAAAAATAATTTGAGCAAAATGCTCCCCCGTCTCTGCTCCCCCCTACCCCCTCATTGGGGTAGAGTTACTGGGCGCAGAGTCTCTGCAGAGTCCCACCCTCACCGGTCCACCCGCCGAGGGAGCTCCGAAAACCTGATGATGCTGAAAACATTATATATAGGACGCGACAGCGTCTTTCCCTCCCATGTGGGACACATTTTCTTAGACGTGCACGAGGCACGGCCTCGTTTTGGTGCGAAGCTTGTTTTCGTCCTATAACGTCATAAAATCACTTTTTTCGTTCACAACTCTGACAGAAGTCTTGAACGCGTAGATTTCTTGACATCTTTTAGGTTGATGTCGATTACATCAAGGATTTTCTTGAAAATGTTCGTCTTAAGGTGGGGGTTCACCTAAAAGCCATTTTCACGCCGCTTAAAATCGGTCAAATGAAAATATCTTGTTTGCATTTCAAGCAATACAAAAACCCTCCATTCATAGCACAAATTAATGATTTGGGGTGTTTTATGAATTTTTGGGTGATTTTTAGGTATATTTGGAAGGAAATAATTTTTCTTGAAGGATTGGTAAAATTAAAAGAAATAAGGAATGTTGAAGATTTAGTGAAGTTTTAAAATTAGAATTTGTAGTTAATAATTAATAGACGGATACCCAGTTAGTCCACTAGCAACCTGGGGTGCTCTTGCGTGGTTGTCGACTGTCTGTTAGTGTTCCAAAAATCATTTTCTTTCTTCTATCCATTCTTAAAACTCTTCAAATTTCACTCAAATTCAGGTAGAGCCCCACCTTAATTACGGCTTATCAGTGTCAACAACTTTTCTCTTAGCTTTGCTCAAAAGGAGACAATTTTCCGGCATTAGACTGACACCAAATATCGCCGTAATTTTTTAAAATCCGATTAACACTCAGTCACATCATTGGCTGAGTTCTAAGTGGGAGAACTAATCAATTAAATGTGGTGTGATATGTCTAGAACAGAGTTGAGATTGCATTCAAATCAAATAATTAAACAGATAGATTTCGGTATCACAAAAATCTTTACGTGCCTGGAGGACGTGAAAGTCCGTTATGTCAAAATCTTCTTCACCTTCCTAAAGAAGAAGAGTGGAGGGAGTAACACTCCTTTACACAAGCAGCAGACTGCTTTTCACCGCGGAGAAAGGACAGAGACCTGATTTGCTAATCTTGCCACTGTCTTTTTCCTAAAAGTCCGCCGTAGATTTTTTTACATCATCTGGTCTTGCTTTTCCCCTGGTCAAGATCTTTGTGACAGACACTGTACTACGGCTGCGCCAAGCCTACTATAAAGCAGCTGTATAAATCTCTCATCGGTTTTGCTGTGTTCATGACTTTTAATGAACTAGAGATCGAGGGGGCTATCCAAACAGGGTGGGAGGTAGGGTGCTATAAATGTACTGTGAGACTCATTTGTTTAACCACGCGGGTGCTTCTTACAGATCCTTCAAGAAAGTGTAAACAATAAAATATTTTAAGTAATATACAATCGATTAAAATAGGCTTCATCTAACTGTCTACCTAACTAATTAACCTGCTTTATCGGGAAGCCATGCGAAAAAGAAAGGAAAAATACCTTCAACAGAAAACGTGGCTCGCCCTGTAAAGGCGGTAAATCTTTAAGGGGACTACCTTACTATTCAGAGTAAAACTCTTTCAATTCCACAGCATGGCCCCACTATAACTAAAGGTTCTTTTACAATAATTAATCAGTATGGGGCTATCAAGCTTACAACCACTATCTCTTAATTCGTAGGTCAAGGTATCGAAACGATAAACAAAGCGAGAATTGAGATTTCTGGAACCTTGCCACCTACTATATTACACACCAGCTAGCATAACCGCCTTATCAACAGAGAAAATATTAATTAAAGTCGTGGGCGACCATATTGAGTGCCAATGTTGATAATGTGTACAGGAGTTATACATTACATTAGTCGCCTATGTAGATCATTTGTTAGTCGTTTCTCGGTTGTTCCCCTGTCTTCTTCATTCCCCTATCCACTCTTGCCCCCGTTGAAATTCCCTGTACCTTTCAAGGTGCCTAAGGTTGAATCTCAATATCTCAGAAAAACAAAAATGTTTCAAATTCAGCGGAAGACAGATCACTGAAACAAGTGAGTGAAGGAACACTGATTTCGTTTCGACCTCCAACAAGCGCGAGTTAAAGTAGCTCGTGTTATTGAAATTTTACACAAGCCGACACTTGACTGAAAGCTCACACACCAAACAGAGCCGCCGTCCACAAATATTTGTGGAACAAAGCTAAGGCGATGACATTAACTTCGTGTTCTATTTTGGATAAAGTTTTCTTACAACCAGCTACAATAGCTTCCTGATTTAGTTTGTGGGCTTAAATTGCAATAAAAACATAGTTATTTTTGTTTTTATATATTCTTACTGGCAGCCAATCATAGTTTCCAAATGGATTATTGAAAATTACTCTCCAGCTGATGTTTTTTTGTTCGTAGTTTTTATGGCGTGGGTGTTTGAAAGTTAATGCGCACGGCGTTAAGAGGTCCGATATAAGGCGTCCGTTTTGCCCGCCGGAATTTACATTTCAAGGATCGTTCTGGACGGGAACAAGAACGGATATCGCTGTATTTTGCGTTGTGTGCAGTCATATGTGACTTGTCAGACAAAAGAAACCCTTCAGTCGAAAGGTAAATTCAGGAAATTGCGTTGAGACCCGCTATAAGAACGGATGAGAAACTTCAAGATCAAAAGTCATTGGAATTTCTGTGTTGCGTGCCAGCCGCTAAAACAGCGCAAAATACAATGCAACCAGATGCGCCAGTTCAGATAAAGTCGTGAAGTGCAAGAGGGTTGCATGCCAAGATGAGCCAAAACTATACTTAACTTCCAATACTTATATTAATTAGTTTATTTTCATGGAACAGTGCAGCTAAAACATTTCATATTGTTTGGATGATGTTCTTCGTCGATGTTGGACGGGTAAAACTAAAAAATAAACCAAAAACACACTGTTTCTCGAGGGAAATATTACGAGTGGGAAAACTTGAAAACAGTTCAGGCGGAACTTTTGAGTTTTACGGAAATAAAAGTAAACTTGCGCGCGCATCACATTTAGATTTCACATCATTTGTGCTGCTGACTTTAGATGAACTTTGATAAATTGGTTCAATGTTTATTTGTTCAGTTCGTAAAATAAAAGGGCATACACTACAAAAAACGTGTTTGATTTGATGTGAGCCGATGATAAATGGCTACTGAAATATTTACAGTTCCTTCTTGTTCCAATCTTCTAATGTCCATCTTTCAACAAAACTGACCTCGCAAGTTTCTAAACTTAATATCGCGTGTCCTCTTCGGTGAGAAAGCCTTTCACACCTTGAGAAGTCAACTAAATTCCTATTGTCTGTATTTCACCTCAACAAAAAAACACATTTGATATAATCTTAACTTGACGACCGATAGGATAAGAAAAAATTTGACGCTTGTATTTTGGCGTGCGAAGAAAGCGCGGTTTCTTTTAAGATTTGATGAGTGCTTTTGAGTGCGCAGCCCCGTAAGAACACCACTCGACACTTTAAGAAAATGATGTCGGCGATTCCAGACGTTAAATGACGTTAATTGCCTCCGTTATTGCCCTCTTTTGTGCCTTCTAGACAAAAAGTATTTTAGGTATGCTTTCTGACGTCAGTTTTAATACTGCGTAAGAGTGTAGTAAAAGACTGATGTGAGTCAGTCTTGTCGTAAGCGGAACATAACAAGCATTGCAAGCTTGACAGTCTAATGCGCTGATTTCAAGCAAAGAAAACTGTGGAAAACTGAAGTGAATTTCGTTGGTGAGTACAGTACTGCGATATTTTAAGTCAAGTTACTTATTCAAACCATGTCGCAAAGAAAGGGCTATCGTTTGTCTGAAAGAGAAGTAGTTTCGCAAGATGACTGCGTAAAACTGCGCGAGCAGTATAAAAGAAGTAAAGACAGATCTTCTTGACCAGGTTTTTTCAGACCACAGAAACAGACCATTGAAAAGCGATGAAGTTACTGTTTTCTCTGAGCAACAAACAACGACGTCTTTGTTCCAAAGAAACAAGGCGATAGATGAGGATTCAGCCTAATTAAATGTTTCAGCCTGTACATCTGTTACATTTTTCGTAGGCAAAGTAAGGCCTTGGTTGTCAAACTGTTGGCAGAAATCGCGCGAGAACCTCTCTTCAGTTAAGTTCATGAATTATTCACTTTTTTTTCGGCTACGTTGACATCGATCAGCTTTTATTAAAATATCAAAGTCTCACGGTGATGTAACAGTTTGACTTTCACATCGAAAACAAGCACAACTTAAGAACACAGGTTATCATATTCTTTTGTGTTTCTATACAATGCCCCCGGAGGCAGTGTCCTTTGTTGACGTTTCATTGTTTACGTTTGTTTTTCTCGTCTCAGCTCATTTGCTTCGCAGCCCCTTTCCCAATATTTGCAATTTTCGGTTCCTTTTAAGGCGGAGAAAGCATTTGATATGTCCAGTTAACATAAAGTTTGTTTCTAATTAGACCTTTATCTGATATTTGCATAGGCAGGCTTTAAAATACACAGTTGCATAATTGTTTAATTCGATCAATTTTTGAAATTTTTATCCAGTGTAAGTCGACGATTGTTTGACCTCTAAATGGAATTGTATTCCTTTGGGGAACTTTTATCCGTCTTTGCAAGTCTTTGAAAGATTAGCCTTAACTTAAGTTTGCATACGTGCATTCCCAGTGAAGGGTTGATCAAGTGCTGAAAACACCAGCGAAAAGGCAAGGGGATCGGAAGCGATACAACAGCAGATAGATAAAACAGAAACATCAGAAACATCTCGCACGGTTGCATTTGTAAAGGCGCAGGTAATGTGAAAGTAATCGACGAAGCTCGTATGAATGAATGATCTTAATTAGGTGTAAGATATAAGCGATATAAGTTCCATTACATACCAAATACGTTAACTCAAATGTTTCCTGAAAATGTATTTATACTGAGAAGTTCAAAGGCCGTAGTAGAGACAAGCTAAACAATTTTAATATCTTTAAGTTAGTACAGTGAACTCTGAAAGCGGAGGCGGACATGTTTGGCTGGCCCCAGGCGATGTTTGTTTGTAAATTAAAGCTCTTTAAGGGGGGCCCGGCCACAACGCCAGATTGCGTGCACGTTGTAGGCGTTTTGTCTGTAACTTAACTCAAGGTACACATCAAAACGTACAGAAAATTTTCTCTGAGGTGAATAACCTTGGGACCAGCCTTCCTGTGTCCTTGTGTTAAGCGGGAACCTTCCTGTGTACCTTGCTAATTAGTCGCACCTTTCTGTGTACCTGGTCTTCAGCGGTACCGTCCTGTGTACCTTATATGCAAGCTGTACCTTCCTGTGTCTTGCGTTCGCGTACCTTTTGTTGAGCAGTACTTTTGATCTGTGAACTGTACTTTCCAAAGAAAATCTTTAATCGGCCTTGTTCTCTGGCATTTGTTCAAAGCTCTACGGGATAACATAAAAGAAAATCTTAAGTATTCACTAAGCTTTGATTTGGCACCGACGACAAGCCGCCTCATTTATCAACGTGAACTGACCCAAGTTTTAATTAAATCCTTTGCACCATTAAAATGGCGCTGGACGAGAGTCAAAAATAACAACACGCAAATGATAACCAAACAGGCTCTGTTTTAAGCTTTCAAACTCTTGACAGTGCTCTAGAAACTGCAGAGACAAAGTAAGTAAAGTGTTGATTTCTTTTTGCTCTGGCGCGCTTTCGGGACTTCGTGTTACACAGTCGGCTAATACAGTCTGATGTTAATTTACTCACCAAAAGATTACAGTTTGAGATCAACACACACTACGTTAGATTTAACATTGGAGTAATTAAGTTGTTTAAGTTTCGCTATCACAATGGTTTTATTTCTAAGGTAATACGTGTCATCAGATCACTGTAGAGAACCTATTAACATTCCAACACCATGCGCTTCCGGAAACTCCATTGAAAAGGGTGCCGCGGGTCTTTTTCTGTATTTACTAAGTCATCTGCAGAAAACTCCCCATCTCAGTCGATGTCAAAGGGTGCAATTGCCTGCAAAACATTACCACACATTTTCAAAATTGCTTTTGGCGAAAAAACGTGTTTCTAATTGTGCATGTGTCTATCTTTTCGTTGTTGTATTTGTACCTTAAAACTAATGCCATCGTGATTAGGAATACGGATGAACACTTTTTGAAAATGATTACAGGCTACTTTTTTTCCCGAGAGACAAAGGAGGCGCAATTGTCATTGATTTGCCAACGGCGTGTGGAGTGGCTTTAGTCGGTCATATTTGTTGCAGGTGGAGTTAAAGGGTTGGTGAGGTGGCCTACCTTTGAATTCACGCCTCTGTAGGGTCAGGGTTTACAGAAAGTGGATTTTCATTTGCTAGATTACCTCCAATTTACGCTCGTAGTTACCAAGTGGGAGTTTTCTACAACCATTTTAAAATAAACTAAATTTAAAATATGTGATCCCCTATGCTTCGCTAAGAAACTATTTCACCCAAGCTGTTTTAATCTAAGCTTAACTGTACTCTAAACTCTAAAGATTAACCCCGGAGGATTTAAAATAACTAAAATCGCAAAATAAGCGGAATATGTTATTATGATTATTAGACTAAACTGTTCTTAATCGTAAAACGATTTCTTTGATGCCAGTTCATAAGTCAATCCGTGACTGTATTTCTTGCCTCACGGTGCGCCTTTAATACTTAGAAAAAGAAACATTTCTTCCTAACGTACGGAAGTGCAAACTAAGTAACGGTTTGAATTTTTTTAAAGAAAGAAAAAGGGGAGAGACAGAGATAGAGAGAGAGAAACAGAGAGGAAAAGGAAAGGAAAGGAACTAACAATATTGCAGGCCAAGAACTGCCCAATAGCTCTTATTTGAATTGTCTTACGTGCAGACACAAAAGCTAGACTGGCCACCTTTGTGTTGTATAATAAACAGTACCACAATGAACTCTTGTTAGCGTCTATTTGAATGGTCACTCCTCAGTATTACATACACAGAGTGAAAGGTTAGGGCCACCTTGAGCATCCGATGCAAAGCACAAGTTAATCAACTGATTTCATTTGAACTGTCACGCTAATAAGGATTTCATTCACGAACATAAAAAGGTAGAACTATCTTGTACAATATCCCAAAACGTTTTACAGGAAGTGCTACTCAGTAGCTTTCTTTTCAACTGTGGTTACAACTTGGGATTGTGCCACTTAAGACTTAAAAGCGTTAGAACCGCCATGTTCAGTACACTGAAAAGTACTGCCAGTAGCTTTCATTTCAACGGTAATACTTTAGGATTTCATCCTTAAACCAATACGAAATTTAATCAGATTACGTGATTTAACATTCGAAAAGCATGTTAACAATTTTTAAGCCATTTTACAGAAACACATTGATTTCAAAATGCCACATTGTGGATTAAGAAGTGTAAAGTACAGGTCAAGTGTGGAAAGCACTTGCTGGGGGTAAAATATATATACTCCTCAGAATGCTTGGTGGGGGTGCACGGCTCCAGGTTCTCCAAATCCTGTTGTTGTTTTTAATTTTCCCCTTGTTCGTTTGAGTCAAGAAGTTTAGTTCCCTCAAAAGGCACACCCAGTTTCAGCTAGAAGGTAAAACCTTGCCCAATTCCACACAAAATGACTGATAATCTAGATTCATTTTCAAAAACCAGAACGGCTTAAAAACTGTACTCCTATGGGTTGTACACATTTGTATAGCTTATATAGCGTAGTATCCCCTCCAGTCAGATGTCCTAGCGAGGATGTCAAAACGTGCGTAAGCAAAGACGAAAGAAAAATGCTGCTTATAATTTTTTGGACTGAAACCAGTAATTTTCTCGGGTTTACGGTCATTTAATATACACTCGTTTTTAAAGGTCTTGCACTTAACTACACTTGTGCTCATGATCGCACGTACGAGATTTGGCACTCAACGAGTTAGGCAATTTCCGGTGGATCTGAAGATAAAGATTAATGCGATGACTGAGTTAAGAGTGGCCATTCAAACGAAAACCACTGAGACCTTTGCTTGGAAGCTGTTTGTTTTTAAAAATATCTTTCAGGTCTTTATCAGTGTATAGTTGCACATGGGGAAGGGTCAAATTCTTTATATTCAACTTGTGACCAAATTATCCGATTTTCGTATTCTCTCACGTACGCTAATTGACGTACCCGTGACGATGCAATATGTCTCTAAATGCTTCTTCGTATTTGGCTAAAGTTGCAGACACACGCACGTACACAGCCACAGTTCAAACATTGGTAGATCTTCTAGAAGAAAAAAAGAAGTAAATTTTATGAACGCGTTAGACAAATTAGGGTCTTTCTTTTCTCTGAGTGACGTTCAGTTCAGAAAGTTGTAACTATTGCATTCTATGTTAGATTTGGTGGTTACCTACATCGACTGATTATCTGGGGCGCACCGCAAAACGGCTGTTGTCAACCCCTTGCCCATCATGTAATGCTTTCAGCGCGCGGGAAAAGTTGCGCCAAGCAATATTAACGTCATGTGAAAACGCAGGGAAAGTCACCTCCTATCTTGGCTATTAGTTCACTGATATCCCGTGTCCGAAAGTAACGGCCCGAGGGCTTATGAACGTTAATTGAAAATTTTGATCCATGGCTTGACCAACGCAGTTGGACAGTAACATTCCTCTCATTAAGCAGTTCTCGTTGATTCCGGCCGTTTCTGTTTTTCATGGTGGTTTGCAGCGAGGTCAAGAAGGGAGGTCTCGTTACATAACCCTTTTTATTTCATAAAATTAACCTTTGTGCCATATAGATGGTTCTACCTTTTAAATTAATGCTCTTAGCAGTGTGTCCATTCAAAGAAAACTCCTGAGCAAGATGTTCCTGTGAGCGATTCGGGATTTTCGGGTCAAGTTCGATTCGGGATCTTCTTGGGACTAAAAGGATTTGAAACATTCCGAAACTTGTTCAACCGGTATTTAGACTTTCGAGAAAAGGCCTACAAGGACAAGAGAAATTAAAATTACCAGTTTTAATTTATAAAATATTTTAGTATACTTACAGCAATTCAAAAGCTTCATCTCAATTAGCATAACGCTGACAAATCTGGTTTATGCCGGATAAAATGTGGACAAAATCCAAAAACATGAAAACAGTTCGTAAGAACATTCTGGTGGTGCTGTGTGCGGTAACGTTTGAAGCTGTTGCTTAGAAAAATGCTGCATAAGGTCTTTCACCTACGGTTTCTGAATGCACAGCTGTATTTGATTTCGTGGACAACAACTAACAACTTTAAAAGGTCGGGCAGACTGTTGATACTATATCGAGAAGCTACCGCGTGGATGAATGAATAGTTACAGTGCGCCATGAGTAAGTTATTACTAAAAACAAATGTTAGCAAACTCCTGGACGTTATTTCATATGTCTTTCGACTGCTTTGATTCTAACTTTTTCAAAGTTCTTAACAGATTTTTATACGTGAATTGCAATCCATACATTCGCTCTTCAATTGAGTTTCCGCCGCCGCCGTCATCGTTTCAAAAAATCAATTCGGGTTATCGTTCTGTAATCAAAAACCATCTCGACCTGCTGTATTACAAATGTGGTGAAATAATATCATTTATAACAATGTTCTATTCATCTATGAAGATTGCTCGCATACTCAGACTTTGTTGTATCATCAGTATCCTGTCTATATAAAGGACGGGGAGGGGTGGGTGGAGAGGGGGACGAATCTTATTATGTTATGTGTAACATAGGATATGCCCTTGTTCACTGGTAGAAAAATGCCATATCGTTTCTAAAATTAAATTAAGGTTCGAGTTTTGACCATTTATTCTCACAAAAAATCCCAGGGATATTCTTTTCTCCCCCACCCCACCCCCGAAGCTTGAACGCTAAGATGTGATAAGGTGTCGTTTGTATTAAACGCCCTCTGGCTGTGCCACATGTACGTTCCACGGATTTCAGTGTAGTGTAGTGTAACACTGTTACTCACTGGAATTCAAAACGGTGTATACAAGAAAGACTCAAGCATCCAAATACATCCTTTGCTAGGTACGTCATGAATCGACCTGACACATTTACGAATATGGTAACAATACTTCTATCAAATGTAAACGTAGACCTGCCTAGATTTTATGTCGAGATCGATGCATAACACTTATACCTCTTGGACAAACACCTTTGAGCTATTAATATCACAAATTTAAAACCCGTTGATGTAAAAAGACCTTTTTCAGATTCAGTGAACGTTTCTCATCTTCTGGCTTTAGCTGAGAAGCTAGTTTTTCGCGAACACATGTTCTAGGGTCGTTAGAATCTGTCGTCATTACAATATTTCTTTGTTGCCCTTTCGACAAGTGGTTCCCCACAACACTGCATATTGTTTGCATTGTACCGTACTCTTCTTTTCGCATATTGCCTGAACCTTTGCCTCATGGTGTTGTGTCAACCTTGACAAAATGCATTGTTTCCAATCTTCCTTTTAATTTCTGTAGACTGGTGTGGGGTCTTTAGCGAAGCTAACAGTAATAAAGTTAAATGGGTCGTATATAAATATAACCTAGCTGTGGATGAAATCTTCAGTACAATTGGACCATTGAAAAATAAACTCTCGGTTGAGCAGTACTTTTCTGTCTCAGTTGTGTTCAGTTAAGTTTACTGAACAGGCTTATATTTGTATTTGTTTTGTATTGGTTGCGATATGGTTTGCATTTTCAAGTGCTTTTTCGAACAGAGTCCAGCTTATCTTCGTAGATTTTGAATGTAAACTGGCAATTACCCTCCTGTGCTAGAGAAAGGCAGGTGTTATTAATCTAAGTAAGTAAGTAAAGTGGAATACAGTAACTTCATAGGCCAATTGAAAGTTAGATTTGTATAATTGAAAGGTAAAAAGTAATTTGCCGACAGTAATGAAATCATATCCATTTGCTTATGCCTCTCGCCTCTGGCACTGAGGGCTGTATTCAATCTACGGAAATGCCTTTGTTAGACAAGATGATTCACCGCGAGCGAGAAGCAGTCAATACTCTATCTAAATCTAAATGGAACAAATGTGCTGAAATGTCATCGCAGATTAGTTTGATACACAGATGTGCCAAGCACTGTGTGAGACGGCGACGGAGTGTTGTGATATGAGCGTACCTGAAAGTATTATACTATATTCGCGTTTTTGCTGTGATCCGAAACAGGTCACTGTTTTCCCCTCAACTTGAGGTAATTATTGGCCGGAAATTAAAAACTAAATTTAGTTAGAGATATCACTTGAAATGTGAGTGAAGTTCATTTGAGTAGATTTTTTGTGTGTGTGCGTTTCAGGCATTGATTTCCACGACAAGTGACCAAACAGACGTTGCAACGCAAGTAAATACTTTAAAGGTAATATCTTTCACGGGCGTTAATTGCTCTTACTATTCAGAACTGTGATCTGATTGAATAGTTTAGTGAGTTGATTAATGACGTTATATGGTTGAGAAGATTACAAAACTAAGAGAGTACTGGCAGTCATAAAACGACTGAAAGAAAAGTTAAAATTGCTTTCTAAGTTTTGTCCACGCAGTTGGACATCTTAGATGTAGGTGGACAAGAATAGCTATTTAAAAAGTTGAAGAAAACAACAACATAGTACAGTCTATCCAGTATGTCTGATACATGATACGTGGAATCACGAAAAATTTGCACAATGCGTGGGTATAGAGAAAATTTATTTCACCTTATCAATACACTTCAGTCGCGAGGGCAGAGGGACGTACTGCTTAGCTGTACGAGTGAGACCCATTTAGGGGCGGTGCACATCTTGTATGCAAATCCTCTTAAACTGTAGATCATTGTATTCCAAAACCGCACGCTCAATATCCCGGATTCTCCATTCTTAATATCCCGTATGCTCAATATCCCAGATTCAGTCTGTTCTTATTATCCCGTATACCTGTAATCATTCCTAAATGTTCCGTGCCCCTAGAACATTTTGCCCAATATCTAACAGGCCTTCATGAATGACTATCCTAAATGGTTTCATCTACCAACTCTAACTTTAAGGTGTACATAACGAATAAATAGTATGACATGAAAACGCTGCCCCGGAAACAGCTTTCATTTGAATATTCTTGATCACACTTCAGTTTCTCGTTCTCAGACTTAGCAGTCAGACGTTGTACAGCGTAATAAACCGCACCACAGGAAAGTAATGCCCAGTAGCTTTTATTTGAATGGTGGCACTTAATATAGGATTTTATTCACAGGCTCAAAAATTAGAGTCACTTTGTACAACAATTAGCACCACTCCACAGTACCTTTCAGATTTTAGTATTTCGTCCACATGACCCGGGCATAATAACCAGCACCACAGAAAAATACTCCTCAACAACTTCGATATCACAAAGAGAACCGCCCGGTCAAAGTTTGACTGTTGTTGATTTTTACTGCAGAAAGACGTAACAAGGCAGCAACTGAGAAGAATATTAGAATCGGATCTTTAAGATGATCAATCCAGTTGCATTTGTATTGACGTTCGCCATCGTAATTTGGTGCTCCACAGAAGGTTAGTTTAAAACGTTACATATCTATCGTAACAGAATAGAATCATGATAAAGGAAAGAGAGAAAATTGGGGCGGAAGGTCACAGATGAACACAGACGAACAAGGACAGATTTTTGGACGGCAGGAAATCTGAACTGCATACCTTGAGTTCAGTTGTCGATGATCATCGTCGTAAAATCAAGAGATATTAAAGATTATAATACATTCCTATTTAAAGTTTGTTTCCCCGCTTAAAAGGTGCCTTGACTTTAAGCCTTTTCCGTCGTTCAAACTTCGGACAAAACTAAATGTTTGTACAAATGAAGCTAGCCGGCGACAAAATGTCTAAACATTGACCTTACTTTCTCTGATTAAAATTATGGCAACATGGAGCATCAATCAATTAATAGCACGGCTGTTCAAAAAAACATAATATTTTTCAGCATATCCTAACCTCAGTCAAACTGGAAACAGTTGTACTATGATTCAGCTGAATGCGTCATTTGCGTGTGGTGAATATATGTAGCAGTGTTCTTTTAATGTAGAAGAAGATAATTTTGGCTGGACAAAACTACTCATTTACTTGCGTTATAAGTAGATTTTAAGAAACTCTTAGGGGTCCTTAGGGGACTGCTACAGGATGCTTCAACCTGAAATCCGCCGTAAATCCGGAAATCGTGTATCTTGGGAAAAAGAACTTTGCGATCGCCTGAAAAGTGTGCCAAAGAAATGTCCGAAACCTCCAAAATGTCCGAATAATTTCGAAGTTAACTAAGCAAAGAAAGGATTATAAGGTTATGTTATCACCCTGTAAATCAATTTGATTAACCACTTCCCCAACGGCACGTGTTTCAGCATTACGAAATTAGAGCGCTGCTAATTCGATAGATAGTTGTTCCCGGAAAATCACCTCACCTGTGTTCTTCGATTGGGGAAGGTTTAAGCCTGTACGCATTCTGTAACTCTTGTTCTTGAGAATTAACTTCTGTGGATTTCTTCTGGTTAAAACATTGGGATCTTTGATCCCCTCCCTCCATACTATGTTTGAAACGTTTTGCACCATTGGTAATTTTTTTTTCCTTGTTTACCCTTAATAGACTTACATGAAAGGGGGTTTGGCTGGGCTAACTAATACACGCTTGAATAAAAGCCGAAGTGAAAAGTTTTCTCCAGCTGGTTGTTATCTCAGTTTAGTTCAATCTTCCTTGTCTCCTGTGCGTTATAAAGACACAATTCTTCGTGTACACCTGTCATCAATTCGGGATTAACTCCAGAGTGGCGCAGCGCGTGTAGCTTGTGGGGGCTTTGACGGTTTCAATTGCATCCGCTACTTGATCTAACGTATGGCAGACGTGACGCGATAACAGCTACTCCAGTGCAGTGCGGCGGAATCCATTTAAGCCTCATTTGTAATGTGCAGAATAAACCACATTCCGTGACTGTGTGATGCCGCAAGAAACTGGAAACTTTTAAATTCGGAAATACATCAACCGATTACAGACACCGTTGGAAAGACACCAAACCAGACATAGCGTATTTATCATAACACAAGAAAACCCAGTAAGGATAACAGTCAAGTGGTTCTGCACCAAACGTGCAGATAGGTCATGCAATACGCCTTTTGACCCTCTTTCCAGAAAACTTACAGATGTTCTAATGAAATCATAAACTTGGGTCAGTTCCGTTTGAAGTCAGACAAACGCGAAATCTTTCTATCGCCCCTTTATCATAGTTCTCTTCCTTGATTTCCACACGCGTATCGTGTTTGTGGTTTATTTTTTTTTTTTTTCACTTATCCCAAGAGCGGTCTCTTTCTTATCCTCGTTAGTTTAAACATTGATCTCTTGTCTCCTGATAATCTCTTGTCAATTTAATTGTCTTAATTCTAATTTTGTAGTGATCCGTGAATTGCTTGCGGGTGTCCACGTCCGGTTTTTAAAACACCCAAAGAGTTTTTGGAGCCCGCAACTATTTTTCAAATCCGTTTTCTACCAATTAATGGTAGTTTTCCGTGCAGACTTGCCCACTGTGTTTCTTAATCTTATCAAATTTCAGTTAAAGTTTTATCTTTCAGCATTAAAAAAAACTGAATTTCTAGTAATGAAAATTGTCCGTGCAATATGTTTTTTTGGTTGCCTTAAAAATGATTTGGGCCCGGTTTGGAGAAGCGTACGCGATTTGAAGTTTGTGGGTATTACCAAGCATTTTTGACACGACCCGGTCATTGTATCAAAGCGCAAATAGGTGTAAATTTATAGTCCTAAATTTGCTACATATTTGCTCCAGTTGCAAAGTTAAGTATTTTTTCGTCCAGTGACACGACCCCGTCATTGCATCAAAGCGTAAATTTCTGGCAATTTTAGAGCCCTAAATTTGCTACAGATTTGCTCTAGTTACAAAGTCGAGTAAATCCGTTTTCTCGCCCAGTGTCATGATAAACATGACGTACTCTTGTGATGAGTTCATCTGATTTTGTTGTTGTTAGTAAAACATGGGCATAGCGGTATTAAAATGTTCAAGTACTTTCTCTTGCCTATCTCTTGTAATCTAACGCCCGGCTAGAAAACGGTAGGCAATATTCGCTAATCAGCCATAAGTACTGTACTTTGTACTCGAGGGTCGTTCTCCGCATAGCTAATTTGTAACTGACCGGGACCGGGGGCGGATTACTGCTAACATGCCACACTACACGGTTCGCGAGGTTGTCACTGGTATAAAAACAGAGGCAAAGACAAAGATTAATCGCAGCAGTCGATCACAACCACAATCGTTCTCTTCGTCAGGTAGAATGGAATGGATACAGTCGGACCTCTATTAAGTGGCCACCCTCCATTAAGCGGCCACTTTCCAAAGTCCCGAATTACTATTTTGTCAGTAAAGTGCTGTATTCGATACCTCTATTCAACGGCCAACCTCTATTAAGCGGCCAGTTTTCAAAGTCCCCAGGGTGGCCGCTTAATAGAGGTCCGACTGTATGTTAAGGCTTTTGAAGATTCGAAGGTTGCTGCCTTCAGATTGAAAATTAATTTCTAAGTCTTCACCATCACTTTTTTCGCCTGGGGAATAGGGTGGGTTGGGGAATGAATAGGGCTCCTCCCATTTACCCTTAACAACCCCTCCCCCACCCGCTCTTCTTTATTTAATCACCGCGCGGCTCCTTCTACTTAGATTGCTGTTCGATTTCGTTGGAAATAGACCCATACCATACAGCACTCAAAAATATTAATTCACTATGGGCCATTGCCTTGCTTTTCAAAAAGAAAAAAAATTATCGAGCCACACGTTTGTATCCTTCATTTCTTTTACCGTTAGTTGGCACATACTCGGATTTAGCAGTTCCTTCGGTCGCATAAATACTTGGTGACCTCTTCGGGAACTTTCTGCCGCCCGTAAGAACTACGGGGGGGCCGATGTGTAGGTTATTTTAAAATTCGCAGTATGACATGGGGCGCCTCGGTAAGGCGGCGCTTCTCTCTGTTAATTTTTTTTTCTGTCGCGTTTTCATTCATAAGTTGTTTTTCCGTTAACCTGGAGCAAGGTTCTCCATTTATGCAGGCGACAGGCGATTTTCACTACTTGTAAACAACACCTTAGCTGGAACTTTGACTTAAACCACTAAAAGATATGTGAAAGATCTGAAGAATTTGGGCTGATTTTCCACCTATTCTCAATTTTTCTACTCCAATTCTATCTGAAGACGAAAACCCTACTGGAGCGGCTGACCTTTGCTATTCAAAAACGTTATTGGAATTTTTTTTTCTGTCGCGTTTTCATTCATAAGTTGTTTTTCCGTTAACCTGGAGCAAGGTTCTCCATTTATGCAGGCGACAGGCGATTTTCACTACTTGTAAACAACACCTTAGCTGGAACTTTGACTTAAACCACTAAAAGATATGTGAAAGATCTGAAGAATTTGGGCTGATTTTCCACCTATTCTCAATTTTTCTACTCCAATTCTATCTGAAGACGAAAACCCTACTGGAGCGGCTGACCTTTGCTATTCAAAAACGTTATTGGAATTTTTTTTTCTGTCGCGTTTTCATTCATAAGTTGTTTTTCCGTTAACCTGGAGCAAGGTTCTCCATTTATGCAGGCGACAGGCGATTTTCACTACTTGTAAACAACACCTTAGCTGGAACTTTGACTTAAACCACTAAAAGATATGTGAAAGATCTGAAGAATTTGGGCTGATTTTCCACCTATTCTCAATTTTTCTACTCCAATTCTATCTGAAGACGAAAACCCTACTGGAGCGGCTGACCTTTGCTATTCAAAAACGTTATTGGAATTTTAATTATCTCATCGGTGCAATAATTTCTGAACAACACTATTCTCAGAGAGAAAGTTCCCTCAATATTACGAAGGTGTTTTGCGACGACAGCCCCGCACCTATGTGAACCGCTAATGATCTATACAAGGTACTAGCCTCCCACATTTTTCTTCTCTTATTTTGGCACATTTTCGTAATTTTGGTTTATTTTTGTTAAGGATTATTCAGCGTGGTTTTGATCTTGTTAATCGGGTGTAATACTCAATTTCAAGCGCTTGAAACGGGTCAGCGACGGAAGCCGGGATACATGTTATCCGCAAACTGAGCCGAGCGTTCCAGGAAGGCGGCTATTAGCGTTTTAGCTTGCTGTAAAGGAAACCACATTATGATCAAATGCACCTTGTCTGGTGACCTTTGCTGCCAAGTTTTTATTTTGCGTGCTGGTTTCTTCCATATGCTGTGTTCCTTATTTCTGTTTTTCCGCATTTAGGTCAGGCAAAGATCCTGTTTTTAGTAATGAGAACACTACAAGAAAACTATCTTGTTGTTGATTGATAACTTGCCTTAATCTACTGCGGAAATTTAGTGCCATTTTATAGCTTGGGTGTGATCTGTCTATTGACCCCATGTGTGGAATAAAACATGCTGAAGAAGGAGAGAAGCGAAAACAACCGTTTGTCTTCGAAAGAAAGGCTTTTGTACCTTTCCACAGATGTTTGGACGCGGTAGCAAAATATCTCCGAGCTTCATACCAATTTCACACTTGCGTGTCATGAATTGCTTAGCTATGTAAATGGTCTGTGTACAGTTTGGGTGACGCCGGCACACGAACCTTATCACGTGATAGGTGTTAAGCTTTGTCTGCACCTATCGTACAAACTGTAAACGCGAAAATCTGCGCTTAAATTCATGCTGAGATGAATTGACGTGACCCTCTCTTGCTGCGCACAGCCCTACTAGAATCGGAAGTAGCTGTCATTTCACCGTCACTTGTGTCTGCCTGTCAGCTCAATGCCAGTGTTATAAAGGCGGGGGTATATAAACTCGCAATCCCGGTAATCCATTCAATGCTTCAGTGTACGTCAGACGTGAAATCTACTCAAGCGATTTTGGGCTTTGACTGAAGGGCCAAAAATGCACTTGAAATGTACTCGACTGTTGAAGGGAGTGCTGTTGGCTGTGATATCTGTTCACATAGCAAATGGTACGTGCACGTGTAACTAGTCTTTGCAATTTGTTTTATGAATCAAGCGGTGTGCGTCAACAACCACGTCCGAACGTGTTTTACTTTTCCACGTTAGTCTCTTTGTACAGATCTTTCGCATGACGACTTTGCGCGTTTCCAATTCTCGTTTAGTTCTCGTTGACACTTTTAGTTCCCCTAGAAATGGCTGCTTTTGTTTATTATCCGGTTTAGTGAAGGTTTTTAGAAAAAAGAAAACGTAAAGTAAACTCAAGCATTCCGCACCATATTAAGAAAATCCTCGCCTCTCTTGGGTTCCTTTTCCTCTGCTGCAGAGGTACGTTCTCTGAATTTTCAGACTGAATATAAACCACGCTGATAGTTCAAAGAGTCTCCTGCGTGCGCGCACACAGGGAAAAGAAAAACGTCTGGCACGTTTTTTTTTTGTCACGAGAAGACCATATACGCCAGTTTTAAAGTGGGTTGTCCTATATTTAACTTCGCTGTAGTTGTGTTTCAAATTTCCTTGAGAATTACAACTTAATTCGGGCATTTAGTCAGTACAAATTAGGTAAAATGTTGTAGCGTTTAATGAAGAAGGGCTTGATATGTAACCTTCTTGGTGCGTATAAACTCATTTCACATGTGCGCACTTTTCAGCGTCTTTCAGTAATCAATGTAAAAACATGCCGGTACATTTTTTTTCACTAGCAATCTGCGAAAGCGTTTTCGAGCAATCCCATTTTTCTAGATACTAATGAAGCAGCAGAACGTACTGCCATGGCTTTGTTGGCTGATAAAATCGTGTTTTCTGTTTTTTGACGGTGATCAATGTGTCTATTCCCTTTGTGCGTGCTATAAACCAGAGCTGTCGCTTTTTAAGCTTTAGAAGATGTTGATTTTTGGGCCTTTTTAGAGGCAAATGTGATACAGTTTGCGTCTCGTCTCCTCAGCACATTAGTTTTATTACAAAACTATTTTTGGCCCCCAGGTTTGAATTGTTTTTTAAATTACCAGACATAGCAAGAGATAGACGATATGGGCCGGGGGAATGTGTAATTACAAATTGAGCCTCCAAGCACGGCCCGGGGGTACTCCTCGAAATCCCTCATGGGAAATCCTGACCCAACACGCTATATATCTTTTGTCACCAGTCAGCAATTTCAGACCAATGTGGTTCACAAACCATACTCTTAGGCACGGCATAGCCCGGAATAGGCCGCACCCAGCGTCTTTTTATTTTTTCATATTTGTTTGTTTAGCTCCCGGCTTAGAATCAAGCAAAGTATTTCCAAAACAATCGATAAGAGCATGTAAACATTTAAAGAAACAGATTGACCTTGGCTTGGCTTGAGATCAGAAGGAGAGTGCTTGCTTTCTTCCGTGGAAATTTAAACGGTGACAATTTTACCTGTAGTTTTGAAAGGGGCGCATGAAGCGAACCGCAGGATGGCGTTTTATATTTCATCATTTAAAACAAGGGTGTCCTGTAGAGGCATTAAAAAGAAGTCAGGTTATCGATAAAAATCGCAGAGCACGCAAGCAGTGTTTCGAGGAGCAAACAATAGAGTTTGTTTCGGTCATTGTGAACTTTACCCAGCGCTGGACTGGCGCGCGGACTGGATACTAATCTGCGTCGTTGGTCGGTTTTATCTCGCTGCCAAGTAACCCGCGATCCAAGAGAAAGAAACATTGTTACACAATCAGTCCCTGAATATATAGTGGACACTCTTTCAACCGTACACCAAAACGTTTAGCCTAACCCTCAAAAGGTGGCAACAGGCTCGAAGTGGTTTGGGCTGGAGTGGTCCACTACACGTCAAAAGAAGCAGCCTATTTCATTTTCGAATCTTTCTTTCTATACCTTCTGAGGCCGGAAATTTTAACTTGTTTAAGTTTGACAACTGTTCGGCTATAGACGTTTTTTAAAGGAGAACACCTCCCTGTCTTTGTTTTTTATATTGCCAACCAATTGTCAATTGTCCTTGAAAACAAATCAAATAAAACAATGTTTTATGTCCTCGACCTTAGATTAGATTAGATTCACCGGTTTTACGATTCATCGTTTCTGTCTACTCGACCTTTGCGTCCACAACGTTTGTTTTCCATAACTACTGGTACGTAGATAAAAGGGAATATGCGTTTGTGGGATCTTTGATCTTAACTATTAGGAGCCCAACTCAACGAAAACATATATGAATGCAAAATATTTAAATGGCGTTTGATGTGTTCTCAGATCGTTTGGTGGCCTTTTTTAAAATGGCGAATTCGTGTAATCTAACACGGTGCCATCTGCTTGGTGAAAATTGAAGTCGCAGATAGTTTTCGGAAGTAGAATTCTTATTCTCCAAGTGGCCTTCCGAGAATGTTAACTGTCCTAATTTAGCACCTTAAATGGTATTTTTGTCGCTCCAAAAACAGAAGGAATTATTTTTGCAGTGCTGCGAAATGTGTTTGGATGACCTTTTGCCAAAAGAAAATTCCAGGTTTCCATCATAATTTTATTTCCCAGTAAGTTCTGAGGTCGCTAAGGCCTTTCGAATAGATAATTCACCAAAACCAACGATTGATTGCTCCTGAAAGAACTGGACAAAGGCGATTAAAAAAATCATATATAGTTAACCAGTTTAAAGCAATACCGAATATAACATTCGAAAAACAAATCAAGGAATGGTTAGATCAAAGAAATACTCAGACACGCCGTTGACGGTGACCTTGAAACATTGAGGCTAATTTTTCTCAAGCCGCACAAGTTTGGAATCGTAGGTGGTAAGTGTATTCAGTTTTGAAGTGGTTTTGAATTTCTCGACGCCGATCAACGTTGTTGTGAACTTGTGGTTGTGTTTCACTAACACAAAAAAATCTATTTTTGGATAGATGCCTAGCTGGTTGTTTTCCTTTTTTTTTTTTTTTTTTTTTTTTTAAGTCCATCGAATAGCCAGATTGGCCGTAAGCTGTTCGCCAACTAATCCAAAGATTTTTTTACTTTCTGCGGGAATGCCATTCCCGCATAAAGTAAAAAAATCTGTAGTTAATTTACAAGTGGGAAAGCTCCTGTTTTTTTTCCCACAGTTAGCTTATTTCAGCATGTAAACAAACCGGAAATAATCTTTCATGGCACACAGCTTGTTATTTTGGTGTAGGATAAAGCTTAGTGGTGGAAACTATCAAGTTATGTTTTGTCTATCAATGCTTGTTGACAACGGAGAAGATTAACGAGTCTTACAAGAAAGACTCTGGGTAAGATGCCACAGCGTCTAAAATCGTCGTTTTTCCGTTCGCTTGTAAATCTCGCTGCTGGAACCTCGTTCGCAAAGAAATTTCTTAGCAATGACGTCTTAAACACTTTTCTGCAATATTCGTTGCTGCGAAGAAAACAAAACTAAAACTTGTAAAATGCATATTGTAATCCAATTGATATAAAGAGTATTAGGGGAATGGTTGATTAGGTTGTCGCGCGACAAGTTTCAAGAAAATGTTGGCCGTATTACTTGGCCTTGGTTGCATCGTTTTCTATCTTTTGTCTAATGAAGCACAAAATAGGGTAAACTTAGCAAATGGGATTAGTAATTCCAAGGATCCGTCAAAATTTTCTTCCTCATAAAATACTCGATGTTTAAGCTTAGGTTGCCGCGTTTGATTGGCCCTATTCCGAAATGAGAATACATACAATGGCGACGTAAGAGGTTTTTGGAGTTGCTAAAGTACAAAATAGCTCTTAAATCCTCGTGTATCAGTGAAATTTTGCAGAAATGTCTTCCCAAATTTACTTTAAAAGAGAAATCTAACAGCTATTCCGCTTATTCTTATTCCGGAATACGGTCAATCGAACGCAACTTGATTTCGTTGGTCGCAATAGAACAGAATGAGATGCCGGTCTCATACTAAAGGCTGTACATATGAAAAGGATAAGGGTTCGTGGTTATGAAAATACCCCCAAAAAATGCTTTACTAAACCAGTAAAATTAACCCTCAGATCTTACTCCGCAAGTTATCTCGATTGTCCCTCTTCAGTGATACGAGTTATTACGCTGTAATATTAACATCACTGGTTGATTTGTTTCTAGGAAGGCGGGTGTGCTTTAAGGAGCAGTCTGATAACGGCAAATGTTTATCCCCAATCAGAGAAAGCCTTATTGAGAGACCTTCCCAGTTCATTTCCGGGGATTGCTGTTTGTTTTCAAACGCAATGTACTACGCCGACACTAACACTTCGGAAGCCCAAATACGATTTTTTGGAGTTCAATGCTCGCTGTGCACGAAAAATCAAACTGGTAAGCTTTAACGACGACATAGGCTCATACCCTTACTCTAACCAATCATAGTAACCATTTTGTAGTCCAACCTGTAACTCAGATGCAAAGTTTAACTTCCATGCACTCCCCTGCACTTGCGACCGTTTGCATGTTTTCCTTGCGTTGCAATTTCTATTTTGCACCCATTGCTTGTTTGCCTGCCCCTGAACCGATTGCCTTTTATGCACTTGCATCGGTTGCATGTTTTCCCGCGCTTGCACTGGATGCGTGTTTTCTTATGCCTGCACCAATTGCATGTTTCCTTGTGCTTGCACCAGTTGTATGTTCAACCGCACTAGGTACTTGTTTTCCCTTACTCGGTACAAGTTAGTTTTTTCCCCTGCTTTAAACCGGTTTCATTGTATTCAGCGCTAGCTGTTTGTATCAGCGCATGTTCTCATGAAGCTTGGTCCAGCGCTTTGTGCCGGTCGCATGTTTTCCCGCGCTTGGTACCCGTTACATGTTTTCCCGCGCTTGATACCAGCTGCACGTTTTTCTGCGTCTGTTTTCCCGGGTTCTCCATGAGTTTCTTAGTTTAGGACGCTAATAAGATTCAAAAGGAGTGGTTTGGCCCAGTGGCTTTTGGTTTCCGAACTGAAGGATGTGTTGGGTGTCTGAATCAAACACTCTCGAAGAAATCGCTTAAACCGAAGTTAATATTATTGCTTTCTTTGTTTTTTAAGCTTATAGCATGAACCCGTGCGAGGGGAAAGTTTGCCCCAGGGGAAAGGTGTGCAGGGACAAGGGCAATGGTAGGACCAAATGCGTCTGTCATGGTTGCCATGGCGATCGAGCGTACCAACCAGTGTGTGGCACAAATGGCGAGACATACGACAATGAATGTGCTCTCAAGAGGAAGGCATGTCGGGAAGGCAGGCCAAACGTTGAAGTGGCGTATGAAGGAAGATGTCGAAGTAAGTGAGCAATCGATGCATTTGTGTTGGAACTTTGGGGTGGGATAGCTTTTTTCTACTGCTTGTTGAACGTCAGTTTGTTCCCTAGCCCTTCAAAGTGTGAACGTGGTTTCTTCAGCTCGTCATTTAGGTGATTTGGGTACATAACTTTTCCCGTGTTTTGTACCAATTGTGCACTCAATTTAATGCCATTTCTGGTTGGCTAACAAGTACTCTGTTATGGTTACCAGAACTGACGCACTTAGCGAATAGGAAACGTCTCCTTACCCAACCTTATGATCATGTAAGGAAAAGCTTCTCGTAAGCATTCCAACTCATATTGTGTGCTTTCTTCCAGCCGGGTGCGCTGACGTGGTTTGTCGTAGAAACCGCACGTGTATGATTGATCAATACCAGAAGGCATACTGTGTGGCGTGTGTGGACTGTTCTAAATATGCGAGGAAAGGTGGCCCTGTGTGTGGAGCAGACGGTTTACAGTATGACAGCAGCTGTCACCTCAGAATGGAAACATGCAGACAGGGGAAAACCATTGGCGAGGCGTATAATGGCAAATGTATTGGTAAGTAGAAAGTCACTTGGTCACTTGGTGAGACCGTAACCAGTGTTGTCACGCAACACTTGTCACCCGTCGGTAGCCTTTGTTGGCGTCGTAACGCAACGCTTCCCGGTATTGACGGTCCAAAACCCGCCTCAACTGAGTTGGTTGAGGCTTCGTCTACAATGATACGGTTTTCTAAGCGCCCCGGTCCGTTTTCCGAGACCCATCGAAAAGCTTCGCGCCCACAGTAGCGTTTTCCTCTGTCCACAGTAAAACGCTCGAATACGCTGAAACCGCTACGACGCCTACGAGAGATGCTACAACAGCCATCAGCGCATACGACAAATAGACGCGCTCACGCCTGAGGTTGTGAAATTTCCTGCGTCAGCGTTTTCAAAACGCTCCATTTTTGCTGTCCATACCGATATATACGATACGGCTCTGTTTTCAAACGTGTTCCCTCTGAAAAGCGTTTTCGAATGTGCGTGCCAGTTTTCCCATGCTTTTCTTGTAAAAGTTCTGGGGGGAAGTTATTAAAATATCAAGAAAATTCACGTAGGGTAATCATATCCTTAATTCTCATGACCTCAAGGCTTGAAAAAGCATTGATATTACAAAGAGAAAGTTGATGTTGATCACCATTAGGGCTTATGGGGTTAATGAAGCTTCAATAGTATCTGTAAAAGAAAAAGCTTTCACTCTTGTCAGTATTCTAGATTAAAGGGGAAGTATCACGGGAATCTGGTGTTGTATGAAAAGCTTCAAAATGTTTTTATTTAATCAACAGAAATCTAAAAGTATTGCTCAAATTTGTTGTAAATTATCACCCCAGTGTACTAAGACTATCCATGAGTGTCTCTGGCCACAGATGGACTGGGTTAGAATGGACTGCAACTTGAAAAACGTTAGGGAAACTGTTTTCAAGTTCTCGCGTTTTCGTTCCCAAAATGCACTAGAGCAGGTCATGACTCGTTCTTTTTAAGAATTCAGTTGATGTCTTTTTCTTGATGTTCTAGAATTATTTTGTAACTAAGAGAAGGCGTTGTCGCACCATTTTCACGATAAAAAGGTCAAAATCCCAGTTCCCCTTTAACACTGGACAAAGCTTTGGGAACGTAAACCCAGAGCCGCGGCGCCAGGGATCAGACCTAATCGCACTCTTCATATATATGGTCACACTTTACCGACCTTTCTTTGCGTGGATTAGGCACGTGAAACGTTCAAGCAATGAAAAACTTTCTGAATCCAATCTTAATGTTTGAGACTGATAGTATTGATTCTTTTTCCATTAGCAAATGCAACATGCGACATTATCACATGCGACATGACGAGTGACTCTTTCTTCGACCCCTCGGTGAGGCTGATTAAAAAGAAATGTGTGCAGGATGACGCTGGGAGACCGCGCTGTGTCACGTGCTCATGTGAAGGATCGGACGCGTTAAGTAAGAATTCTTGGTCCACGATAGTCTGTGGCAGCGACAACAAGACTTACGTGGACTACTGCAGTTTAAAAACT
Organism: Pavona decussata; assembly: GCF_977016875.1. Lineage (NCBI taxonomy): Eukaryota > Metazoa > Cnidaria > Anthozoa > Scleractinia > Agariciidae > Pavona > Pavona decussata. The sequence goes on from NW_028145546.1 coordinate 1,797,054, forward strand.
CAAATGTGTACGACAAAGAGGTTTATTGATGTCAGACACCCCGGTCCTTGCAAAGGTACATAAAAAATTAAAATTCTTAGAGCCTGTCGAAGAGATAATGCAGCTTCTCTTTGGTTGATTTGGTTATTTTTAGCGACCATTCTTTAGCTTAATTTTTACTCTTCTTATATGAATCATTGCAGCATTGTAACTTTTAGATTTACTATTGTCTTGACGTATAACCTTGTAAATTAATTATTATTGTCACTGAAAAGCCCTTTTCTGGGAGTTTCGTTAAAGTACTATACGTTTCGGCGCACACGAACGACTCAAAAATGCCACCATCACCAGCATCCTCTTCAGTTTTCTCGTCACTTCGCTTCCAAAACTTTGCCCCCTCGAGAACAATCTGCCGCCAGCTACACATTCCATCGTGAAGCTCACTGCCTAAACATTTTCATTAGAAAGCGCGACTTCCACACCATACCTTCCATGTTGCTTTGAGCTTCCTCAACCTTGACGTTCTGTAAGCAGACCACATCTCACAGACCACGTACTTGTATTTCTATTGTATGTTATTGAAAAGGCTTCCTTCAGTTGCCCACAAGTATACACAGGTGATATTTTGTGCTGTTTTCCTTAAAAGAGCATAATCGCCTAATACGAACTTTTGATTTTTCAGGTGACGTCCTCCTAGTGCCACAAGACGAACAAACGCCATCTCAGGGTGGCTCCAAGCCCTGCGACCAAGAAGACGTGACCATGTACTACGTCACGATGAAACAGTTTGTGGGTATTTTGAAGAACGATTTTGGGATCGAAGTGACACCACCACCAAAACATAAAAGGCGTAAGTTTAGGGATAAAATCGTGTTAGTAAAGACATTGATAAAATCCCTGTCAAAGAAGTGGATTAAGATAAGCCAACAGTAAAGACGGATTTTATTGTGAACATGAGGTTTGGAAAATTCTACCTGCTTTGTCCAGATGAAGTGCAACTTTGTGTTCAAGTGAATGTAACTGGCTTTTTGCCAATATATAGTAAATACTAATTTTTGATGTAAGCTGTTCTGAATTGAAACGATATGTGGATACCGCTGGATACGGTACCGACTGCTCAGTACTGATCGGTATTGATAGTCAGTTCTTGTGTGGCCTTTTCAGAGAAAGCAAGCAGCTCAGTTTACCAGGTGTAAGCAGAGGTTTCTACGTCAGTCCTGTTTAAAAGCTCAATTTCTGCCTCCTCCTCCGGGGGAGTGTGGGGGAGGGGACGGGGGGGGGGGGGGGGAGGAGCGCGGACACATTTACGAACAGCAGTGCCCGTCGTCGAGCAACCTCTGCTTTCAGGTTGGCTAAGTTTTAATGTGACGTATCTTAAAGACTGAAGGTTTGCTGCCACTCACTAGAACGTATAGTTTATAGCTTGTTACAGCGCGTATTCTGCTATATATAGTTAAAGGGAAACTGTCATGATCGGCGCGTGCGCGAGTTTTAATCCAAATTTTTATTCCGCATTTAATTGCACATTTTCAGTTTCATAATGACGTTTATACCAAACACACTGAAATGAAAATGAAATTTCGGAATCATTGTGTAAAGAGGATTTCCGTCGAGTAAGTTTAGATCTTTATTTTTCATTCAGAAAAGTTGACCCCTGAAGATACCAAAAAGGGAAAAAAACAAGAACAGTTTGTTTTTTTCGCTAGCCCAGGCTTTGTGCCACAAATTTTGTCCAAATTGTGCGATCGTTAGACAAGAAACTTTACTCCACATATCTCTCTACGAAGTTGCGTAAATGGGTAGTCAATTCTATCCTAGGGGTGGGGGGATGGGGAAAATAGTCATATAGACATCAAGTGAAACTGAATCTTGACGTTAGAGCAAACCATCATTTGTTTTCAACACTGTTGCTTTCAGCCTCTCAGTTCGCGCTCATTTCAAGTATTTTCCAGGAAAATAAATTTTACAATAACTGTCAAAATTCTCGCGCACTGATTGGCTCTAAGCTGTTGTCTATAAGATACTAGACAATAAAAATGACGTCAGATGTAACGCGCGCGCTTTCTAAACGGAGAATAAAACCAATTCCGCTCGTATTTTTCCATGTTATTGTAAAAAAAAACAAATCGACGGCAGTTTTCTATGGTCTATACTCTCATAGCCCATAGAAAACTGCCGTCGATTTGTTAAATACATTAAACCACCTTTACAAGCTGCCAACTCTCGGTTAGAGTAGATATAGTTCTGAACATAGGTAATTAAAGGCTATGGTTATGAAACCTGACAAACTTCTTCGTTGTATGTTTTTGTCATGCCTTTTTGGCCTTGACCTTGCACAAATAACAATAGAATTTGGAATGCGTTGGAGCAATTGACCAATCCAAACGTTTTTGTTAAGATATTCAACTGTGGTGTGAACGTTAAAACAAAGTATTGTGCAGGGTCGCGGCCCTTCCAACATAAATTGCGGCACCATTGTTTTCATGGCAAGGTTTCCTAACCAGTCCCTTAATTAATTATGTTCTGAGCTTAATATGTAAACAGCGAGTTTGGCGAGTATAATTTTATTCAGTTTATTTGCATACCGCATGACACTGTGAGCCATTGTTTAATAAGCTTATATGATATTCTGCAATTTTTGATCATGCGCCTTGTTTACTCAAGCGATTTTTTTGCGATTTTAGAAGCCACTTTTGCGGAGATTTTTAAGGACGACTTCAAATTCTCTGTATCAAGTATTAGCAACTGAATTTCGTGTGATTGTGATGATCGAAGAGCATGTACTTTACCCTGCGATAAAAGTCGCCTGGTCGCAGGGGGGTGGGAGGAGTGGGTGATTTTGGTTATGACCCAAGAACTTGTCAACCCCACCCTCCTCGGAGGCTCATATTTTTCTCACCGTATGCGCTATGTCACTTATAAGAATCTCCCAAATCACTGCTAATCGCTGTGAAATCGCACAGGAGATTTGAAATGAATCGCTCTTGAATTTGCCTCCAAAATCACATCAAAAATAGCTTGTGTAAAAAGGCCCTGAAGCGTTGTGTAATTAATTGTGTTTCGCACATTTTTTAAAGATGTAAATTTATAATACTTTTGTAAACATAACGCGTTATTTTACTCAAGTTTATCTGCTTTGTATGCAGTAAAGTATTTCACTATATCAAATAAATATGACAGACTTTTACAATGTGATTTATCTTTATACTATGCTATTTGTATTAAATATATTAAAATTATTAAAAAAAAAAAAAAGGATCGTTGGATATTGCAATTCCAGAGGTTTTGATTGTGTTAGCGGCTAATAAATCGCCTTCTGGTTTTACTTACACAATGTAATCAGCGAGATGTAGCAATATTTCTTGGTTGTTTTTATTTTAAACAGTTATTGCACTAGTGCCTGTTGGATATGTTATGATTATAGTCAACTTGGTGATACGCCACTTGTTGGCTATCGGTATCTATCATCTATTATCCAACGCGCGCTCGTGGAATAATTGTTTGATATAGAATTTTTAGGTTTCCTCTGACTGCCTTGCCCTCAGCTGATCACCAACATTACCACAGCCCACCTGAAAATCACCGACAGTTTAACGGCAGATAGTTGGTCCACAAAAATGGCTAACGGCGTGCGCATTTTTGGTAAACCAGACCTGCCAACTCCCAAACATGCAAATCCGAAGATTTTGAAAACAAAAAAAGCCTATATACCTTTATAAAAAAAATAACTTTGTTGGGCAGACATAACAGATAATAAAAAAAATTAAAATCATTACTTAATCAGCCAATTAAGAACAAATCCGCTAAAAAATGTTTAGAAAAGCACACTATCACTATTACCGTGCTCAATTTTAATGATTCATTATCCCTGTTATATTCGTTTTCATTTTATATATTTTTTTCCTTTTGCCATTTTTTTTATTTTCCTATTCTACTTAATTTTAACTAAATAATTAGTTTCTTGGCCTATTATAAGGGGCACAGTATTAGTTTTACTAGAGGTGCCCCTCTCCTCCCCTCCCAAATAGGAATTGTATTCAAGTTAATAGACCGTATTCTCGGTGTTGAACTGGAACTAGCTTGCACACGAGGCTTATGCGGGGAAATCTTTTCACATGCAAATAGTTTCTAATATATTCCCCCGCAAGAGCCTCCATTGCAAGCTCGATCCAGTTCAATACCGAGAATACGAATATGGTCTAGTGTAATCTATTTGATATTTGTAACTAATACTTGTATTAGTATTAGGAGTGGAGAAACCAGTTTAAATGAAATGAAGTGAAATCAGACCACTGCACTGATTAAAAACCGTTCAAAATTACACCCGTGAGCGGGGAACCAATATTTCCGCAATGAATATATCCTGGTTTGAGGGACCTTCAGAAATGGTTGCCATTTTGATACGCCGGCGTTTAGAACGACAAAGGCGATAGCATATTAATTCATAAGCATATCAATTAAGGCGCGCATTCTTGTCAAAATTCGCACTGGTGCCGTTTTTAGCAGTTGTTGATTGGTTCCGTGATCTAATGCATATTCATTACATCTTCTACATTTCGCATCTTGCCGACAAGTGAAGACGTGTGAGGACGAACTCTGCTCTTGAAAATGTACCGAAATGGAATTAAGAAGGCTTCAAATACATATGGTGAGTATATATTTTCATAGGACTTCAGCCCACAGACCCACAATCTTTCGAACTCTTGGTAAGCGAGCAGCACCTGGAATTATTTTGGCCTACTAGCTTGAACAGATTCAGTTCAACGTATTTTCCGAAGTACAATAATATCAGAATTCGCGAATTTTCAATTCCAGTCGCTATCACACAAAATCCTATCCTGAGAAAGAGAGGGAAAATAAAGAAAAGGCTGCGAGGAAGTTGGTTTTGTTCGCCGTTCAATGTTCAAGCCATTTTGGATCAACTTGTTCGAAACACTGAGCACGCGCTTTGACGTGGCACCTTTCGTCCTTTCACGGGCTTTGTTGCGATGACAATATTTCGTATTAAAGTTTCTCTGACCTGCTGAAAGCTTGAAAATATACTCCAGAAATACTTCTTTGAGCTAATTTAAAGGCTTCAATGAAAATTTAGTTGTCAAATTCAATTTATCTCTTGTGAGGCAAGCCAAGTAATCTCGACAGCTAGGAAGGAAAGGATCCCTTTACTGACCTTGGAATAAATGGGTGTACTTTGCATTTTCTGAAAAAAATAGCTCATGAGTTTTTTTTATTATTTCTTTCTTAAAGGTGAAGTCATCAAAGGAAAGAACAATGCCCAAGAAGACGAAAAGAATCACAGAGCAATGAATGGACTGCAGGAAACGGGATTAAAGATAAGCTAAGAAAATTGATTTATTTTGCTAAAAAATACCTCTGGTGGACGATGATCATATGTGACAAAACTGAAGGAAGTTTTTGGGAAATGACACTTAAAATGTTGTTTTTATATTGACCACGAACGGGGAGGTTCTAGGCCCCTGAAGCAAATTGACGTCATATACTCGTGTAGTTAAACGAAAAATTCTTCAGCTCGCAAAGTTAACCGATTCTTTCTTGTTGTTGAACCATTGAAAGTGCAGGTTGCGTTTCTTGTTTTTGTCCAAATATACCAGCAATCGTCCATTAAGAGATATTTTTTTATTGACAACACTTAACGTCAACTTTGAGCGATCTCGTACATTCACAAAATGTTTTCGTTTGATCAGCTGAATTTACAGTTCTTCGTAAATTTCTATAGTTGATAGATAGAACTTAAAATTTCGATGAATCTTTTCATCTTATTTATCTTGGCTGATTTTAAAGTCGACAACGAAACTCCTATAAGTAAGACAGCGATCGCTCAAAGTTGGGTTATTTATCAGATAGTTACATTGCAAGGTTAAACTGCCAGATGCCATCGTTACGGAAACGAAAATGTTACCGTTATATCGAATGTAACAAGATAAGACTTTTCAAAACTGAGGTAAGCAAAGACATACTAAATCGCGTTCAAAACGCTGACTGTTAATGATCAAAAAAAGATTTATTATTGGGTGAGGGTTGGGTGTAAGGCGGCACCTCTTCACCTTAAATCAGAGGGGTCCAAATCTGGAGTTTTATATGAAGGCTAGTTGTTCAAAATGTGAAGCATTCCACTCAAAATTCATCAAAGAGAATTAAGAACTAGAAAAACGACAAGAAGTGGAAAAACTTGAAAGTGACACTGACAAAATGCTAGCACATGATCTATTTAAACAACAAAAACAAAAAATTTGGCTACTAAATTCCACTACGGTGAAAAACGATTCCTAGGCATCTCTTGCTGATTAAATATTTCGTGTCATAAACGTTTTGTGGAATTAAGGAAACATTGATTAGGGGTGCGGTTGAGGTATGGGTGACCCAGTTTAAACAGGGTTTTCAAGCCTGTTAGGGGAAGAAGGCAACGAATGCATCAGCGTTGAAAATCTTTCTTCTGTTTAGGATGTTTTCTAATCGTGGCTCTCGAAATGAGCTATGGATCTTAAAAGACCATTGGACATTGCACCTGGCAGTTGAACCTTGTAAGTTTTTGTAGTTGTCAAGGGAAGGTAAGGCTCCAAAGGGAATCCTTATTCCAAAGATAAGGACAAAATTGTAGTACCAAATTGTCGCAGAAAAGCAAATGCGCACGATCATTTCTTCCTATATTTCTTATTGTACAAAATTGCCTAATGAGCAATTAATTAAAGCGATTTAACGAAATCATTTATAATCATTCTAAGCAAAAACTTTCGGGGAAAGGTGACAATAAATTAAAGGCTTCCTTAATACCTTACGTTCTCTTGACATATTATAACAGATAGTAAACTAGTGTCTGGTCGAGCTAATGTTTGCATAAGCGCTTTAAAACGTCTTCGGCATTCGAGTTAGGCGGAAAAAAAGAGTTTAAGACCGCAAAAGACTGTCGATTCAAAAGTGCTATATTTCCTCGAAAAATATTCAGGCAATTGGAAATCAGTTAGGGAGCATCTAGTCATTCCATGCTTTGAAAATGGGATTTATACCGTTCACGATTTTGTTCTTTTAGCTCGTATGATTTGAAAGAAATGCTAGTGGCAAAATTAAATTGGAACAAAGTTGACTTTTACACCAGTGGAAACAAGATTATGCATTTATTTGTATTTATTTCCACGAATCGTGTATTTTAAGCTTTTGAAAGGTGCCGTATCTTACGGCCAGCCTATTGAAATAGAATATTTGAAACTTGACTTTGTAGTCTCTGGCGCGAAATTTTCAGATTTTGTTTCAAAAGTTCGAAAAACGAAAAATAATCCGATCAACGGGAAGTTTTTACTGCTGTAGGTGGCAAGCACTAATTTCCATTACTTTCAAGCACTTGCACTTGCTTAATAACCGCAAGTAAATTTCCGTAAAGGTTTGTTTTCGTTCATTTGGATGTTCACTGCTTCTATTTGTGTAAAATTTCAAATATTAAAGTGTTAAAATGTTATTTGAAGGGGAAAGTGGAGTCCTACTCCAGAAATGTTTTTCAAAGCTATCAAATTGAGTTCATACCAGCTATTTCCTGGTACCGTAGTGAAATTTGTCTTCTTTTAACTGAAATGTTTTTTTGTGAATTCCTACATAAGTCGTTCGTTGGAATATAGGTCGAAATAGCAAGGAATGCGTATAAAGTTGTTTAAAAATTGTTCTGTTCTGGAATTCGCACTTTGAAGTACTGGAAATGAGAAACAAAATGAGAAATCATATGGGTGAAAATAAACACAGCAAAAAATTGAACCGGTTTTCGGTCGTAAGAAAAGAACTTCTTCATGTTCGAAAAAAAACAGATTTTAGTTATGTTTTTGTGGTCCATTACCTCGAAAATCGAGAAAATAAACTTAAAAAATTATAGATAACAACCATTCTAACTTACAGAAAAAGAAATTTGTAAACTTTTTTTGCGCTCAAGCGTTGGCTCTCTGTCTAGTTTTTACGTTCGAATTGTTTGCATTATCTCAACCAGACATTAGTTTCAGTAATTTACTTGATATTTTAAGACCTTATTTAACTGTATCAGTGTTGCATTGGACAAGGGGAACGAGTGAAAGCTCAAACTATTAATTTTCAATAACAATTGGCAACGAAACGAAAGGCACAAGACAAAACGAAATTGTGACAAGTGGAAACAAAAACCAAAGAATCACTAAAGACATTGGTGTTCAAATTGGACGAAATTTGGCTAAAACTAAAGAGTGAATAGAATTCTTTTGATTGATAGTTGAAAAGAAATTTCTAAAACGAGATTGATTCACCAAACTTGTAAGCAAGGAATCTACTTTCTCGATCAGTGAAAATTAAATAACCATAACTACAGATTGTTTTCCAAGGAACTAGTCTTCGCAATGTTTTTTAATATTTTGGCTAAAAGGGTAAGAACAAGAGAAGGAGTTAATTTAGCGAATACGAATGAAAATTGTCTTCATCGATCACAAGAGTACATCTGTGAAAAGAAACGAAATGTAGAGTGAAAAAGCTTTCGAACATCACTTAGGACGAATTGTCTTGATACTCGCAAACCAGAATAGTTTTCAAATTTGGGTGTGGGTTGTACGTGTATCATTTTCTAGATGCTTTCACCACTAATGTCTTGTCCTGTGTAACACTGTATATGGACGTGGAGTTTAGTACTCTGCCGGTTAAACAAGGTCACAAAAAAGCGACATTGCAAGTTAGACAATTTTGCAACAGTTTGAAGGAAAAGACCTCGAAGTATCAATTCAAAGTTAAAACTTTCCTGAAACAATCAGTATTTCGCGACAATCCAAAACGCTTCTTCTTCTGTTGCAAAATTTTGTCTTGGAATTGCCATGTCGCTTCTTAATTTCTAAAGTTATCGCCTTCACTCGGCAAACTGAGGTTTCCAATCTCGTGTTGTCAAATATGATTTTGCGTGTTAAAACGTTGCAAAAACAAACAAACAAACAAACAAACAGTTTTTCAGCAAGTTTGAGAGCCGCTTTTGCAATGCGATGTTCTTTCACGCCAACTTGTATTTGACAACACAAGTTGCAAACTTTATTTAGCCTTGTGAAGATGACTTTAGATTGCATGTTAAAGCAGAAATCACCTCGGAAATGAAACACAACTTAAACGAACGTTTGGTGGAAAATTTTAAACCTTCGCTTTAAAAATTAGCCAGAAACTGAACAAACATTGGCAATTGCTTTAAGTTTCTATCCGAGGTGGTTTATATTTATCTGGCGGGCAAAATTTGTAGGGTTACTCTTTGAGTTTTCTTGTGAACGAGAAATGTTCAAAGAGTACCCCGTAATTTTTTTGGCCAAATTTGTTGCCAGGGAAAACGCTGTGCAAATTTTTCCAAATTTTCCCGCCAAAAGACTTAGTATAAATAGGAAAAAAATTTGTACACACATTTTGACTAATTAATTGATTCTTACTTAATTAATTAACTAAAAGTATTGTATATAATAAAACGGAAAATAAAGGACACAATGAAATTGAAACAACTGCTTGAGTGTGACTTTTATTGTTGAGATCAATAAGTTCTTTAATTACTGAACAAATATAAAATTGGCTATGAAAAATGAAAAAAAAAACGGCGCATGCGTATTTTTGGCGCCCGTATTTTTTTCTAAGTCTTTTGGCGGGAAAATTAGACCAAATTGGACAGCCGTTACCCTAACAACGAAAGAGATTAAAAAGTTTACAAGGCTGAGCAAAAATTTATTAATTTTGAACATCCGTTGGTTGATCAAATTTGATTAAAAAATCAACAATTGCGGTATCTTGAACTTTGCTGAAAATTTCCATGTCTAGAAAAACTAAGTTTGCCGAAAGCGTCTTGCAATTGATTCATAGAAAAACTGTTAGTTTTCTGAACTTCGCAAATGCAAAATCAACACGAAGACGCACTGTAAACAAGACCTTTCCATAAAAATCCTAGTTTCGTTTATTTGTTGTTGTAACGTGCGCATCAAATAAATTGGCATGTGTTTTAGTCGAAATCTTCATCTTGAAATCTATGGTTTTAACCGAGATTGCACTTGAAAATGTTTTCGGGTCCGCTAAAAAATAAGCAAAATGCATATTGACTACAGTCACCGAAGAGTACAACGTTTCACGATTTTTCCATCAAACCCGGCTGAAAACTGAAATTTGAAATTAAACTTAAAAGTTGCCTGTAATCGACACGCAGAATTTGCTAGCAGTTACGTATACGGTCGCTTTGGTATGAATTTGTTTTATATCAGAAATCAAGTCATTGTTTAAAAATAAATATATAATTGCTTTCAAAACCCGACAAAACCGGGCAGATTTAGAGAATTTCAAACTTCTGAAGTTGGCCAAACCTGTAGACAATTGCAAATAATTTTAAATTAAACCGAACATGTCTCAGCTATAAAATTGATAGTTTCTTTAACGAAGAAAACAACATTTCACTCCGTCCTGTTACGAAACCTAAACAATGGTCTTACCGCGGCGTGAAATTTCTTGAAAACAATAAAAAATACAGAAAATGGTTAGAAAATTCACGTGAAAAAAATTCAATGCTAATCGAGGCTCTTTGATACAGTGCGCCTTCGTGTTTACAGAGAGTTCGATTCACCGAAGAAAACAAAGTTCGATCTTAGTCAGCTTTTGGAAAATAATTTAAAATACTTATGTTCTACCTTGACTAAAAAAAGTGCTTGGCTTGCTCTTGTTCCCATGCTTGTGATGTCAAGGCTTGTCATCTACAAAGCGTCCTGAAAACCTGAATCAAAATCTGCATTTAGAAAGTTAAATTTTAATCACCTTTATTTATCTCAGTTAACTCTTTAAGGTTCAACATCTCTTGCTTTGGCGACGAAAATAGTCTCAACAGGGATGAAAGTATTAAAATACTTGTTTTAACTAGGTGCATAACGGCCAAATGACATTAATTTTGAATTGGGTAGCTATGGATAAACCATTGAGTCCCAACAATCTAAAAGGTATTAGGGTACGTTTCTAAGGCCATTCATTCCCAGATCAAAACTGTCATCCATATTGCTAGCTTTGAGCAGGTATTCAAGACACAAAAGCAGGGTGGCAATGAACTCTATCCCATACCTTCGGTCATTCACTGGACACGTTTTTCAACAAGTTTCTTTTTACACACGAACAACGCAGTAATCTTACCCGCGAAAATTTTACAAGCCTGGTTTGCCTGATTTGAAGAGTTCTATCCTCCCTGAGATTTCGAAAATGTTCCTGTTTTTCTTAGGGCCGAGACACGCGGTGTAACACTGAGGCTAACATTGGTACAATATCGCGCGCAAGAAAGTTCTACTCGTCCAAACAAATTGACGTTAAATTGTTAAAAGTTCTGTCTAAATTTCAAAACATAGTTTAAAAAGTGGAAATAACATTTTAGTGTTTTAAAAATTGGATATGATTACCGCCCGTTTTCGAGCGTAAATTTCCCGCGCGCCGCCATTTTGGGTTTTATGACGTCATACGGTTGCCGCTATTGCCAGGAAGCAGATTTTCTTTTGTGTAGAATAATTGGACAGCTGTATGACGTCACGGAATCCAAATTGGTGGCGCGAAGAACCTTTAAAAAGCGAAAATACGCGATAATAAAATCCAATTTGTAGAACAATTAAATCTCCTCTTTTTCAATCAAGCTTTGAAATTTAGACACAATTTCCAACAATTAAACGTCAATTTGTTGGAAGAGTGAAAGTTCTCTTTAGCCATATGAACGTCTTCATCATTCTCCTTGGTCGCAAATGTTGCGTTCAACATTTAGAGTGGGCCTTTATCAATATCAACAATATCAAATATTCGATGTCATTGGAATTTGGTATCGATACTCACGAGAAAATAAATATTGTTCTTATAGGTCACGAGACAAGAGAGCGTGGAAGTCATTTACCAGGTAAAAGGGTAACGTGTTATTAGCTTAATTTTAAATCACGATGTAAGCTTAATATTGTAAGATTCCTACGCTTCGAATTTTCAAGGGCTGTGAGCTTCGAAAAACATCTTCAGCAACCCAACTCACCATTGTCAGCAATTTCTTTGATTTTCTTCTTTTCCCGTTTCCGTCAATCTCTCTGCTTGAATTTAATCCCTATTATAGAAAATAAGTTTTTTTATTGTGAGGGACTAGTTAAGATTCTAGTGGCAGAGAACATGAGTAAGAACGACTTAAACAGTGGATGAGGCCAGGGTGGACTGTAAAGGGGTACAGACGAGTTGCTTACCAACCCAATCCATCAAAATGAGAACGGAATCAGTGCTCCATATAAAACGTTACGTGGCGTGTGAGGGCTAAATGCACAGATCAATTTGTTTTCAAGGCGAAATCCCAGATGTCCTTGGAGACCTCCTCAATCCCTCAAACCACGAAAAACTCACGCGAGAATTCTGCCAGTGAGACCATAAAGACAAACCCGCTTCAAATTCACCATTCCCCCTGCACGGTGTAAGGTCAAATGCTCGGAGTATACCCATGGGTGTTAATGGTTTGATTTGATCAGGGTAAAGTGTCTCCACTCTATGACACGATCATTTGAGAAAAACCAGCAGATGGCAGACCCTCGTTGGTCTTTGGTTCCAAAAATGTATAAACGGGAATTAAAATCGGCGAAAATTTCCACTACCCTAAAACAAGCAATCTAAATAGACTCTAAATAGGCAAAAGAAAGGGAAACTCACCTTCTGTGATTAATGTTTCTTCTTTCGCTTTGCATTGAACTTCCACTTTAACTTTAATCCGATGCATCATGTTCAGTGTTGCCCTTTAAATTCAACGTAAGCTTGGTTAATTTAGTGCCCAGGTCATAGTAACTGGGGTAAACTGCACAGTTGTAATGCACGTCAAAAGAATCAGCTGGGTCGCTTAGGAAAGCCTCTGATACTCAGTCAGCTTTTGATGTCAATTGAATTTGTGCGTAAGGCAAGTAAGATAGAACATTAGCATTGAAAGGCGCCTATGGCAGCTCCCTTAGTTCAGGTCTTATCCTCACTGCAACTGGGATAAATCACCCAGTTGTTATGCATTCCAAATAGATTAGCAGTGTCGCTTAGGTATACCTCTGAAACAGCGTACGCTAAGGCAGCTTCCGATGACATTGGAATTTGTGTGGCGCATTCGTAAAGAAAACTGAATCAAACTTTAACGTGTAAAGGCGTCTACGGCAACCCCTCTCAGTTCATTTGGTTCATCTCTCAGCCAGTAGAATGATGCTCTTATTTAACCTAGACCAGTGCACTTGTTACCTGGGATTTTCACGCAGTGATACTACATGTTGAATACCTTCTTCTAGATCTAGTTTATTACAAGACAAGGTTTAGTTAAGAGAAGGTAAGTTAAATTGTTGTTTAAATCGCCCAGTAGCTCTGTCACTCTTGCAAAGCAGATAAAATACTGACTTACTTTTTTGTTGACAATGATTTATCTTGTTCTTTAAATTGTACTTCTGATTAACTCCACTAGGATAGGTTGCATTCACCGTTTGCCCTAAAATTAAAAGCACTTGTGATTAATATTTTTCCATGACTTTTTGCTGTCTTGGAAAGATCACAGTGACATCTGTAGCCATTATCGTTTTTCCTTCTAAATGAGCACACCCGCGCTGTATAGGGCAAGTTTTGAAACTGCTGAATGGATAGAACATCTCAAACCATACTTTCACAAAAATTCTAACGCTTCGCAGCTCAACACAGTTTTGCCGGGATCTAAGATTGGTTATATCACTAAATGTACCAAAAGAAAACATGTCGATTTTACTTTGAAGCCCCGACCCCTGATTTGCCAACATAACCTCTATCTTAGAGAATAGTGAGGTAAGGACTATAACTTATTTACTTCGCTTAAAATTTCCACAATTTAATTAATCGTCTTCAAATGTAGCGCCATTTGGCATTGTTGATGCATACTGACCATTTGTGCTGACGGAACAACATGTGAGTTGCTCTGAGAAAACAGGACTGGTAATATGCTGCTAGCTCCAATGAAATTCTGGAATCTCTTGTAAACATTTATCCTAAACATTTACAACAAAATATAGGTATAAATTAGGGCTTTTTTGAGGTTTTCTAAGACCCTTGGGGGAGAGGAGTAGGGTGGATGCCTCCTTCTCATCACCACTAGCACTCCCTCCCCACCCCGACCTTCCAGAGTATTAGAGCTATGCAAAGATCAAACTTAGAGGACACACAAAACTTTCAAGATTGCTTTCTTTGAGGTTCTTAATAAGAACTAATGATGTCCTTGAACACTGGGATGACGGCACTACAGTTGAAGCCCACCTCGGGAATTTAGAAAAGGTTGTCCGAAAGCCTTCACGACAAGACCACATGTTGATATGGGAAATTCGTTAATAACTTTAAAAAACCCAACTACAGCTCACCCCTGCAGAAAACAAACCACTAGGGCAAATGTTGTTGTTATTTTCTCCCATCTCATGGCACTTCCAATCGTAAAACTGCAGCTAACCCATACTACCTTTCGGTCTGGATTTGAATTCCGACAAGTTGATTGAATAAGCTGGAAATGAACAGTGACAGTTCATACCAAAAATATATTTGGGGGTAGTTTTCGCTTGTATCTAGACGTCCAAAGTCCGTGAGGACGGATTTGCACTTCTCTCCTTCCTGCTCTATTGCAACCCCCCCCCCCCCCCAATCCCACCTTCGGTCTGGATTTTTGGAATGGATTCAGCCCTTGGAAAAATCTCTTCAGCGAAATTTAACTTAGATCCCCTAATCACCAGGCGCCACTATCCAAGATGGGATAAATAAAGTAACTATTCTTTGAACAAATGGGGCAGACCCTTATCCTTGCTTCAGTATTTGGCAAGGTTACCGTACTTCCCCGTACATTAGTTATGACCCAAAAGCTAAGGACAAAACGTTCAAAACTCAGTTGTATGTTGATCAATTAATTAATGCTGCGACCTGTGTTTAGCAAATGTTGAACAGTTTCATAATGACACAAGATGGCTCCTAGATGGCCATGTGCATATAGAATATTGTTGAACAAGTTCAAAATATTATTTAAACGACAAAACAAAAACACTAAACAAACAGCAAGTCATTTTGTCAGAACAAAACAAAAATCGCCTGGCTAGCACTTTCTGAGAAGGTTAAATGGTTAACGCTATTAACTGGAATGAGACTGCTTTCATCTGCTTTTAATTCTCAGACAAAATTTAACAACTTTTACCAAAACGAATGACCGGCCCCGAAAACT
The DNA here is from genome assembly GCF_977016875.1 of Pavona decussata. Lineage (NCBI taxonomy): Eukaryota > Metazoa > Cnidaria > Anthozoa > Scleractinia > Agariciidae > Pavona > Pavona decussata. The sequence continues at coordinate 1,812,241 of NW_028145546.1, forward strand.
AACTAATTAACTTGTAACTTGACTTTCCGCATTTCAAGATTAACTTATAAAAACTTGATACGTCGTAGAGAAATTACCTGTCATAGAATGAATGTTCCTGGAACTTTCATTGATGAACGTCAAAGTGTTGCTCTCTGCGTCGTTTTGTCTTCAGTGGTGCTTGTTTTAAATTCTTGTGGTTCCCCAGCGCTTTGCAGTCGCCTAGTGAAGTTCTTTAGGTAGAGATAATACTCCATAAAAGCTCAGAAACAAGGACTTCTGAAATACTGGATGGTTAACTTTGCGAACGGCGCCATGTGCGAGAAGATGAGAGATGAATTAAAGATGATTTTTAGCAGTATATTTGCAATTCAAATTAAATGATAAGAAATGCAGATTACAAAGACAAGTAGAAACTACACCGATTGAGTGGAAATGACAGAAAATGATGAAAACTGTAGTTTAGGGACGTAAGGAAAAGTACAAATATGCAAACTTGAAACGTAACTTAGTTTGCTGTTCCGCTTGCAGGGTTAGAGAGAGAAAATGAAAAATTTCAAGCTGACAAAATGCACGTGCCTCCAGTTCCTTTGCACATGCGCTTGTGTTGGTGCACGTTTTAAGCGTCCACTACAAACAAACAACGTTTGGTTTCCATATGATCGCGGATCGCAGATCGCAATAAGGTCTGCGATCGTCTGCGATCATATGGAAACCAGCCTTTAGATAGAACATGGTTCTATCTTCTGCGATCGTCTGCGATCGCGATCGCAGGATCTCAGACGATCGCAGAGGTAGTTTCCATATGATCGCAGACGATCGCAGACCTTATTGCGATCTGCGATCTGCGATCCGCGATCATATGGAAACCAGCCTTAATAGTCGTCTAATGACGAAACTTACGAACACCGTCTTTCAATTAATCTAACACACTTAGGTCGGACATCTGCCGTAGATCCCACCAAAAAGGAAAAAAGGAAATAACTAAAATATATTACTTTATTTGTTCCTATTGCTGTAATTCTAGGATGTGACCAATCAATCGGATGGACGCTGTTAATCAACACTATCTTTTTCTGTGATAGAAACGCAACGAAAATCTGATCATATGTATTTTTAGCAAAAACAAAATCAAACAAAGTGAAGAGTGTGTGGATGTTACCAGTAAGGTTAGCGCTGTTTCCACACGGTATACCCGGTCCGAAAGTTTCTTCATTTTTTATTTTAATAAAAAATGAAAATGTAGCTTAGCTGGGCCACCTTTTCTTTTAATGTCTTTGTCTTCCAAATAGCCAGAAAAGGGATTGAGGAACAGGCTTCCCAGAACTTTTGCAAACCCTCCTTTCGAAACCATCTCAGCCGGCAGGGATTGAGGCCTAGAACCAATGTTTGGCACTGGGAACAAGGAAGGACTTTAAAGGAAATATGAAGCGAAATTTATTTTTGCGCGGTTATAAAATATAATGCGTGAAATGTATGATTCCAAAGTTTGAGTTGTATAGGGTGAAAATTGACGATTTTACAAGCGCTGAAAGTTGGACTATTTTGACCTGAAAATTGTCTGGAGACTGGGTCGAGTTTATTGCAAAATTCCTTCTTGTGACGTAATGTTGGGGTACTAGGAGGGAAGCTGGCGCATTCTAAGTCCCTTCGTTTTCCCAACTTTCATTGTTAGGGGCGCCAGCAACGCATTATCTCCCTCCTCTAGCCCTCTCTTTCGCATTATCCGCCATATTGTACCTAGCATTATGTCAGCAGATGTTGTCACGTGAACAACCATTTTTCGGGTCAAAATAGTCCAACTTTCGGCGCTTGTAAAATCGTTAAGTTTCACCCTAGACATCTCAAACTTTGGAATCTTACATTTCAACCGTTGTATTTTATACCTGCCCAAAAAGAAATTTTGCTTCATGTGCACTTTAAATGTGATCAAATGCGATGGATGTAAATATACCGAAATATACGATATACGGATATATACGGAAATTTTCTAAGGGCAAGCGGACGACCTTCGACCTTTTTCATCGTTTCATTTGCACAAAACTTCCATTTCCATTCTGTTAGTCTTTTTGCGTTCAACCAGTGAGATTGAATGTTTTAAACCGAAAATGAGGCTCTTCGCCTTGATGATGGAAAGCCGGAAAAACAGAACAAAAATTTAATCGCCCCACCCGGACCCCGGTACAAAGCGCGGGAAAAAACACACTCCGAGTCACGTGTGGTTTTGATTTCTCAGTGCTGATTGGTTAAATCAGGCTTACTCCGATTGTCCCACGTCTGAAAATTCAGAGAAAAGAAAAAAAAAACTGTTTTCACCTGAAATCAGGAACCGATACTTTTAATATCTCACGTATTAAACTGATTGTTTTGGGGCAAACAGCACAGAGTAAAATAATTCTTAGATAGCGTGTAAGAGATTTGTGACGTTTTAATTTACTTTCTCTCTGTTTTTAAAACTTGTCTCATATAGGACTTACTGAAAGGCACTTAGCTTCTGAATGACGGGGGCTTTTTCGTTTAACAACAATCTGTTTAAATAATGTATAATTCTCTTATATTTAGGCTTGTTTACACACACGACTTTTGATACCACTTCTGACGCACTTAACCGCAATTCTGTGGGATATCAGAGCGATATCACTGGACGTTTCAGTTCTGAGAAATCCTGCAAATTTGAAACAAGTGTTCGAAATTCCTGAGATATCGCGACGACAAATCGCGCTGAAATCGCCCTTTTTTTAAGTGCATTATAAAAGTGCGACAAAACGTGCACAAAATTCAGATGTGTAAACGGGCCTTCAAAGGCTAATTTAACGGCTTATCTATATTGGCTATGCTACTTTTGGCAACTCGTGCCCTCTAACATAAATAGGAGATGATCTCTGCCTCTGCACTTTTACATTCTCTTTTTACTTTGTCAAGTTTTGATTTCCATTCCTTTGTATCGCTTTCATGCATTTTTGTGTACACGGCTTAAAAAAAATGTTTTATTTAATTTGAATTAACTGCACCCTCAAAGTTCAGTATGTTTGCGATCTAACTCATTATCTAAGTCTGATATGTGTTCCACATCTTCGTTGTCTGAGTGTGATATGTGTTGTTCATCTGTTCTGTCATTTGGTGAATCTTCAGGCTTAGTATTTCCTTCCTCTGTCGTATCAATGTTGTCGGCATCTTGGTTAGTTTCCTCTTCCACGGTTCCACCTAGTAGCCGCTCAAGGTCGTTATAATTTAAATCATAAATCTCTTCAGGGGTGACATAGCCATCGCTGTTTTTATCAATTTCATGGAAATTCTGCCAGGAGAAACACACCCAAAAAGCGTCAGTTAGATTTAAAGTACTTTATCATGAATTTTTTTAACACTGAACAGTCCCCAGTCCCAGTCAAAGAGTCGAAGTGAAAGCGAAGGAGGGGGGGGGGGGGGGAGGGACCTACCATATATAAGCTATACGGGTATCTGCTGCTACGAAGGGTGCGGTTTTCAAGCAGTTTAGTCTGGGATAGGGTATAGAAATCAGAGAGTTTTGGTCTAGAACAGGGTATCATTTTCTAGGAACCTGATCAGTGGCTTGAAGGATTTAGTCTAGACTAGGTTCCCCGAGAACTAGCACTCAAAAAAACGTGCTTTAGTTATTGTTGTACACGTATATTTTGTTTTGGCTGGACCGTGATAGTGACTGAGTATCTGAAAAAGAGCGAGTCTTGGATGAGGTAGGGATTTTTGGTCTTTAGTCCAGTAAAGGGTTGGAAAATGCAGTTGAACTTGGTCTGGTTTGGATTAAGGGTTTCAGAGTCCCAACTACACACCCCCAGCCGAAACGTTTTCGAGTTCCCCCTCCCCCCTCCCCCCCCCCCGGGAGTGAAAGCCACAGATGTGCGCACTAAAAGGTGAGCCTTTGTAGGGCGGATAGGCGTATGCTTTCGTATGTCGGAAATGATCGGCGACCATCGTAGAAACGCTCCCAATCTTCCTGATTCATCCTCAACCATCCCAGATTTCATGTTTTCATAGTCAGTAAAATCTGGGATAGGATTTTACCTTCAAATGAGAAGCAGGCCAATAGTCTACTTATCCACAAAAGTCACTACAGTCCACTGACCTGTGTTAATATATCCACTGAAAATGTTTGTCCCGGAGCAGCAGCCTCTGTCTGAAGTAAATAACAACAACAACAACAACAACGACAAATTTTACCACTTTCAAAATGTCAAAATATAGAGGTGAATGTGTACTGTAGTTAAAATGCTATCATCTTTGTATTTATTTCCCGCCACAGTTCTTCTTACCTGTATAAGTTCTATCCATTGTTCCAATGTTACTGGTTTTCCACCAAGAGCCTGTAGAGATCCCTGCCTGTCAACAAAATTGACACATTTCCTCAATTGCATTTATGTCCAAGCTGCACAAAATGACCGTTCTCACGTACAAACTACACCATACGTGAAGATAATATTATTTGCAATGAATTGAATTGTCTGCGCATGGGAAAAGGTTGAAGCTAACTGATTTGTTTCTGCTGATAATTCTGATGAAAATTCTTTGACCAGTAAGCGTAGTAATTTTGGCAAAAATGATCTCAAGCTGTTGCAGCTCGGCTTCCGATTCAGGTTTTAATTCTTTGACAGCTTTGAAGGAGGCTGTTTTGATTGCGATAACAACTCCACCAACACCTCGATCAGACCGATCTCTCCTAAACATTGCGTGAGCTAGAATGCAATATTTCAGATAGAAAACAACGGCTTTCACAGAGCTCTTTGAGTGACAACCTGATTCCCTTAACAATGTCAACAATCCATCGAAGGAGCAATCGTTTTCGGGAAAACGGCAATAAAATTTGTAAGAATGAAATAAGGTAAAAGGAGACCAAGACTACAGGTCGTTTGACCACGAGTCATCCTTCTGTCATTATATCGTTTAAGCCCGTGCGCATGCTCAAACCTCAAAACGTACCACATGGAAGACAAAATGACTACATTGTCATATATATACAAGGCTGAATCTCAGTTTAAGTCAGTAAGGTGGAACTGAGATGCCAACGAAAGGGATCTGTCTCATATGGTCTAGGGGCCGACTTTTCTCTCCCTCACTGTCTTGTCGGGACAAGGTATCGGAAAGCATCGCGGAACCATCCCCAGCTGGCATAAGCAAACCGCGGGCCGAAATCTCGTGGTGCATCGTCATGGTACAACGCTCCGGCAAAGTGTCCAGAGGTACCGCTGTCGGCTGAATTTTTGTCTCTTTTGTCAGCCATTTTGATATTAAGACTGCCGGGCAAGTCGCCCGAAGACATCGTAGGGAAAGAAGCGTTTCATTCATGCTCCTTGTCATGTCCTTGTCAAACGGGTATTGTGCACTATTCGTTGCGACTATGATGATCCGGTGAAAGATGGATGTCAAGGAAAAAAGGATTTTCTCGCCTGACAAAAAATTCATGGCCTCCAAACCTAGGCGACGGCTTGTTTGAAGTTTGGTGGCGATTGCGAAAATTTTCGGGGGTGAAAAAAATCGTTCGCACTAAAAATGGCTTCGTGTTGACAGATTTTTTTTTGCAAAATAAACATAATTTCGCGTAGTGCGAACAGGGCCTTAACCCCATTTATATTGACAGCTGATATACACAGCGTGATATAGAGATAGAAATAACAGCACATGATGGGAAACAGTGAAGCCGCCGTTATTTCCTGGCGCGTTACTTGCCTTCAAATTTCATTGGTAAAGACGCTGTTAGAGCGAAAAGTGAAAGACGATTTTTACGAGCCTGACAGGGGCCCTGATAGGCAGGAAAAACAATCGAGACATTTTTTCCCAGCTAGAACCAGTGTTCTGATAAAAAAAATCTCAGCAAACTAGATATTTAGAAACGTTCCAGCCAGTTAACCGTCTCATGTATTCAGTTCCCAGCCAGCTCTATTCCAGCCTGCAGAGCGGGTTTTTAGTTGAGCGGCCCCATCAGGTACTCCTGAAAATTCCTGGTAAATAAGCCTTGGCACAAAAAAAGTTAAAACCTTCTGGAGTTTAGCGTACAAAATCCGCAGTACAGTCTAAAACTGGGTAAGTGTGAAGCGCATTTCTGATCTTTTGGCAAAAAAAGCAATACACCCCCTTATTTTATTTTAATATATTATTAATACCTTATTCCTTCATTCGGATGAAAGTCAAACAGATTAAGTGGAATTAACTCTTTGTCTTTGTGAGGGCTCTGTTCACAGTCCGTATGGTTGAAGTGAATGAAGTGTGCCCACCAAATGTTGACAGCAAGGTTCCGTGTGCCATATGAACGCACCTGGTGAACCCATCTAAACACACACAAAGTAAAACTCAGCTATCAAATACAAAATAGGCACTGCAAAATCAGTATCAGTTTTATATATAGTCAAAGCTGTAATGGTACAAAATATGATCCAATGTAACAGCACTCTGCATCTCTCATCTTGTCAGGGGATGCATCAGCCGTAACTCTTTCTGTGTTTGACAAACGGCTGACCATACCTTCATAATTTAAAAATCTCCAAAATGCAAGTCACCATGAGAAATGTTGTCATTGTTGTTAGCTGTGTACTGTGCTTAAAATTCTTTCCCAGGAAACTCATTAAAGAAATCATTATCAATGGTAAGTCACTAGTAAATAATGATAATAAATATTATTATAATAATTAATTTTAAATCATCTGATAACGGACATGGCTTACTGTTACCTTGCAGGGATAAAAAGACAATCGCCTGCTTCCATGGACACCTTGTAATAAGGGATGGTTTGAAACCCTGGAAATTTATACATGTCGACACTATCCACATCTACAGATGAGAAACCACCATCAAGTCTGTCAATGTGGGCTTGCTCAAGATAAGTCTGAAGCCAAAAACGACAAGGAAAATGAGCAGAAAACACCATAAGCAAACGCAAACTTCTCACTGTTGTGCACATACCTTAACAAAGGAAATTAACGCTTCATGAAATTAACACGAATTTTAAAAATTCGCGTTAATTTAAGTCACGTTAATTTTTGTTAATGTTAATTTCCGTGTCTTTAATTAAGTGGCGCATTAATTTCCACGAACCTAATTTCCACTATTCTCGCAAATTCTCGATACACTTCAGAAAGGAAAAGGCACTGTTTTATCAGGGTGGAGATCCCCTGGTATGATGGACACTGTAAAGAATGCTTGAAATGGTCAGATTCTGTGGCTTAATCCCAACGTTTAGGAACAATTCCACGAACATTGTTTGTATTTGGGATCTTTACACTAAGTGTTAAAAGAAATTTGTTCCTGTAGTCCCCACAAGTTCTGTTTCTCTGTGGCAGTCGCGTTAATTTCCCTCATGTTTAAATTTTAGCACCACTTTCACGTTAATTTCCTTTATTGGGAAGTAATTTTTCATGCAATTTGCATTAATTTAAGTCGAGTTCATTTCCAATACCTTAAGAAGAGGATTGAGAGAAGATTGAGAGCAGCAGTTAATCCAGGAGAGTTTGCATAATTTTATGAGGGTAATAAAAGGACAGGCATCAAATTATTTATTAGCAAGTTGTTTATTGAATTGGTGCCTAAAAAAAAGGCCTAAAGTAAGTGACTTCTGATAAATTGCTAGATTCTCCTTCCAAATTGCCTTCTTGCAAATTTACTTGCAAAACAAAAGGAGAATTTGACCTTACATCAAAAGTCACTTACTAGGGCTTTTGTGGAATAATTCTACATACTTCTTCCATTATTGTTTATTATTAAAAATGCATTGTAAATAATTTAGTACATAGTTGTAGTTGTATAAATATGTCATTTAGTCATGTGTACCAGTTGTAAAATGATTTTTATTTTATGCTCGTAGAAGGATATTCACTTTAGTAATAGTTTTCCATAACTTGTATCCCACCTTATTAATCAAAAGCAACTCTTTTGTTCCATCAAAGAGACAGTTAATGTTATCCACAGCATCAATGTGAAGAACAGAGTTGGTGCCGCCACTGCTAAACCAAACAACTGCATCTTGAAGGACATTGGTATATCCACCACAATTCAAGCTCTTCAATAAAGCATACTCCTCTACACAGTAGTAAAAAATATAGTTAACATCACTGTTCTCATCTAAGAACTTAGTGACAATGTCAACTGTAATGTAATTTTTTAATTAGCAGGGTCGTCAGTAGGTTTCTGAGTAACAGGTTCTGTCCATAAAGTGGGCGGCTGCACCAGGGCATGCGCATTGTTCAGGGAGGGTATGAAGGGATGTCAGTCCCCTTCTATAGGGGGTCCTGTGTGGCCTCCCCCAGGAAATTTTTGCCAAAAATGATACTCTGAAATGCAATCTGGGCCTATTTTCAGCATACATTGTGTAAATTTGTACATGGTTTTCCCACTGTTAAGTTGATCTTATAAAAACTGTTTTATTGCCTCTGTTCCAATTTGGCTTCCAACAAATTATTAACTGAAAAGTTTTATTTCAGCAAATATGCCATGTCTAGAACAAACCTAGCAGTCAGAGTAGCCGGTGTAGTATTTGGAATAGCCGGTGAAATGCGCCAGTTGCCAGCTTATTTTGACAACCCTGAATTAGTCTCTTTAAATAATTATAATAATTTGTCATCATAAACCCCTTTCCCCCTGGCCTGGCAAAACAAAAGCAATGGAAGCAAAAAGGAAAGGAAGGAAAGAGAAAGGGATGAAATGAAGAAATAAAGGAACCCAGAAAATGAAAAGAAAGAAGAAAAGGAAAAGATTGTCACCCTCTGGGAGTCAAATTTCCACAGCCCTTTTAGTAATACTGTACAATACCCCTCATTTTTTCTGGGAGAGACTCCACCATGTAGATGTCTTCATTCTTGTACCTAGAGATAAAGTCTTGTAGCTTGAAATGAAATGTAGCCAGGGATCTGTTCTCTTTTTTACCTTCTTCAACATCAATCGCTTCTTCTCCAAATTTCTCACTAAAACAAGTAAATATGAATATTAATGATTACATGTGTAGTTAGTCTATCCTATTAATTATTAAAAAAAAAATAAATTATTGAAGGCAGTACAACTTATAAACCAAAAAAATATTTTGTTATTCTCCTCAGAAGCATATAATGAGTTTGGATAAGAGACATCAATATTTCTAAATGCCTTGTCGTTATTGATACACTATATATGAATGCACTGTGTTGATCCTGGTCAAGACAGGCCTAGGGATGAGGGGATGAGCGGGGAGGGTGGGGGATGCAAAGCCAAGGAAAGAGAATGAGAAGGAAAGGTGAGGGATGCAAATTAGCCAGGGATAGGGGTTAGGGTTAGGGTTAGGGTTAGGAACATTGCCATGGTATTACTCTCAGCCCCAGTCACTTTCTGCTATGAACCAAATATCTCCATTTTCGACCAGTAAAGGACAGTCAGACAGTCCTACTTGAAAGGCATAAAGTGCCCATACTGCCCTATCTCTCCTCTCTAGCTCATTGGGAGTAAGCAATGTCTGATTAAGACAAAAAATGAGAATGTCATTCAAGCATAAAATAGACCCAAAAGCAAAATTGTTGCCATGGTAACACACAGTAGGTGTCATTTTGGTGCCAAGTTCGTTTGAGCACCATCACTCCAATAATTCCAGAGAAATCCTTGATTTTGTGATTTATCTTTGTATGGAAACTGTTTGTCATGTCTGTTTGAGATGTCATCAGTTTTGAACAAAAACTTGAATGTCTCTGGAACGAGGAAGTTATTTCAGAAATGAAAACGCCATTATTCGTCACTTTGAAAGGCCTTTCAAATAAGCATATTTAATTAGTTATTTTTTACTTCATAGGCACTTTTAATAAATTATGTTTTTACAATGGAACCTTGGGAAATTGGGTTGTTATATTGAGGTTCTTTTCTATACATTTTAAAAACCGGGCTGGAGAATATCGTTCGTTTAATATATCGAGGAGTCCGTTATAATTAGAGGTTCCTGAAATCGAGGTTCCACCGTACATCTGCTCAAGGCTAATTAATTTGCTTCGTGAACGACAGCAAGTTTAATGAACAAGCACAAATGTCACATTGATTGCTTGGTAACTGGTTAACTTGAAAATTGAACAGTTGTAATACTCTTTGATTCCCAGTTCAGAATTTCTGTTGATTTAAAGCTTAAAATAAAGCTTGAAAACATTCTTCAGATTTTCACATGTAAGCTAAATATACTAATATATAAGACTTAAGCTTATGTCACGGAAGTAAATGAAAAGATAAGTTATATCGGGATCCGTTTTAAAATTTACAGCACCTGGAAATACAGAGTCAGAAGATTTCTCAAAGCGTAAGCTTTTTGAATTTCACAAAAAAGTTCGGCTTTGTAGTAGGTAGACAAAACAATTTGAGCTCAAGTTTTATAAAAACAAAGAAAATCGTTCATAATTCAACCTAAATTGAAACCTTTCAAACAATCATACCCGCATGCTACCTGTTCATCTCACCTTAAATACTCGTCAGTCCATTTTGAATAAGCCGGCATTTTCTTTGCGGTTCCTTTGAAAAGCAAAGGTTCTCCGGGTAAAGCATTTTGCTCGAAGAACTCTATTGCGCCAGGAACTGTTTCTGTACTTGCTATGGAACCCACCGGCGGCTGATGTGATCCCAAAGGCTGCAAATGGCCGGGTGGATGTTTAGACTCAAGAACAGTGAACACCCAAAAATTCAATATAATCAACAGCGCTTTCATGGTCCTTTCACAACAAGAAGCTTCCTGAATTAGAATGACTATTTTGTCACTCTTCGAATAAGGTTTTGTCAAGTTTTTTTCTTGTTTACGATCGTCTGCGATTATGAATCGAGCGCGAAATAGCTGGTAAGCCGCTAAATTCGACGAATTATCGATTCGTTCTCGACATGACGTCACGCCGTAAACATATGGACACAGTTCTATAGCAACTCAGGCCCTAACATTGGTCTTCATTACCCTCACAATAGGCACCGGAATTGATGCTTTCGTACTTAGATTTACATGTATGGCTTTCAAGTATTGCTTGAAATAAGTTTTTGCTGGCTTCTTCTCGCGAAGCTGGAAATCGATCGTAAAATCTGCGCATTGGACATGTAGACCTTTGTGAAATCAGAGGCGCCACAAGAGGATTTCATTTCAGGATTAATTACGCTGCGGCCGATTGTTTATTTTTCTTGGAGTTGTTGGAATTCTGCTTTGTGAAGTAGGATCTTCGGACTTACTCGTTCAATAATAAAGACAGCAAGATGATGGCCACACGGAATCCTAAGGTTGTTCCAAAGCGGAAACCTTCGAAGCCCCAACCACGGGAATCCACGCTGTCCAAAGAACAAGGTAAGTTAGGTTTAGCAGAAATTTGACGTGATTCCTTGTTCATTGATGTGAAAGTTGACATGCCGGGAGGTGGTAAACAACTTTTGCAGTTTGGCTTTCTTAATTTTCACTACGGCCATGGGCGAATTTAATTAAAAATAGATTCCCTTGCTTTTTCAAATCAATTCAAACGCTGTTCACATCGAAAGCTTCTGAAAAGGTCTTGTGCTGTTGAGTTTGTTGAGGCCAGGAACGCCGAAACGTGGAAACCTTTCACGGCTGTCATCATTGCCGACTGTGAAACCTTTTGGAAAGAAGACAGCAAAGATCAAATGAGTTGCCATTCCTCAAGACACTAGATTGAGACACCTAGAATATTAAAGTAGAGCAACTACATTGATTTGTTTTCTACTATTCTGGGATAGAAGACAAGACTGCTCGGCAAATTATAATCAGCAGTCATCAGGACAATAGGTTTTGAGTCTACAAGAAATGTAGTGACATAGGATTCCAGTGAATCAGTGTACATGTGACACCCTGTGCAATTTGTCCTCAGCTGTCATTTTGGTACAGCTGAATAATTCAGCTGTACCAATTATCAAATTATTGATCAAAGTTGCATGTTTCTTTACCGCTCTTGTGGGGGTACTCCGCAGCATTTCTGGTGCGGTTGTGTGGCTCAGTTCTCCAAACCCTGACCTTACATGTATTTCAGATCAAAATATGTAATTTTTTGGTACCTTATTTTAAGACTTGGCCTCTTTAATTTCTTACCCATTTTCAAACCTGGTTTCTAGAATCCATACCCGTTTTCAGACTTTCACTCCAATATGATTAAAATCGATACCTATTTTAGACTTAGTCTTTTAGACTTTAGCTTAGTGACACGCATACCTACATGTATATAGCGTATATAGTGGAGTACCCCCTCCCCCTCTCCCAGGACATGACAGATCTGAGAGAGTGATGAAATTGATCCTAGTCAATCACAGGTCATCACAGTTTTGATTGACCAAGTTACAGTGTGGCCTGGTCAAATGAATCCAACATCTGAATACAACATTACTGGATGAAACTTTGTACTATCACAGTCAAACAATTCAACATAACCCTATAAACAACCCAATCCTGCATTGTTACATTACATTAATAAATAGGTAATTACTGTACATTATTACATTAGGGTATAGAATGGTAAATCTAGGATTTTGCAAGACTGCCAGTCCCTTGAGAATGACGTATTATTCAGTATTGCCAGTCCCTTCAGTTTTAAAGTCCAAGACTGAGGCTGTATAAACCACAGCCTATTATACATTCATTTTAACACATGTTGTGACCAGCAAGGTTAGAAATTGTATATTCAATAAATTTCCAAGACTTTGCCTAAATTTTGCAAGACTCAAGATTTTTGAAGGAATCAATATGCATCCTTACAATACACTGTACATTACACATACTTATCTTTAAGGCTGTTTATTGCTGGATTAATAACATAGGACAATATACACACCTTGGAACAAAAGAAAGTTTGGGCAATATCAGTGTTGAATGAAACATCTGATGGAAATCATACTTTGTACATCTTCATCCAATATGGTTGTCACAGTCTGTTATAATAGTAACATCACAAATTGAAACTACTTAGAACGGTTCACCTTGCAATAAATGTTATCAAATCATATTGTTGTAGTTGTGAAAAGAATGTATACTGAAGGTGTTTCAAAGATTCATGAATGGTGAAGGAAAAGTCTAAAATAAGGTGACATTCTATTAGGTAACATTCTGGATTTTATTTTGTTGTGAATATTTCAGCGTGGACCGATACAGATGATACTGAAGGAACAAAAGAGTCAGGGGAATCATCAGATCAAACTAAAGACTCAACAACTCCCGGGTTACCAATGAAAGGAAGTTTAATCTCTGTCCAGGAAGCTGACGAAACTAACAGAGGTGAATTTGAGGATGATATGAACCAGTCAGTAACAAATGGAGTGCATGAGGCTCCACAGACGACAGACACAGAGGTTCCTCAAACAACAGACACTGAAGCCGGAGTAAACGGAACAGAGACAGACTCTCTGGCAAGTATGGAGAGTGGAGCAAGAAGAAGGATTAAACGGAACATGGTTGTACCAACTGATGCAGAGGATAGTGGCCGACAGACTGACCCAGAAGTTGAATCAAGAAAAGGTATGTGCATACTTGTCTAACTGTAAATGATTATTAATAAAAAGTTTTATACAAAGTAGCCAACATTGGGGCAGTTCCCTCTAAAATTGACCTCCTAAATTTCATTGCACACTGTTTAGCTCTAACGATAATAGAGCCAAGGAAAGTGTGGTTAAATTATTTTATTAATAATTATTTAACTACAGTTTCCTTGCATAGACTTATTTTTGTTTGTTTTTAGCCCATGCATGATGTTGTGATGTGTAAAAATTTGTCAATTATTTGACTGTTTATGAGTTTCATAGCTGTCATTTCTTAAGTAGATGATAGCCAGATATTTACTTGCCTGCCAACAAATAAGGTAGCTGGTTACAGAGGGCTAGATGATTAAAGACAACAAGAATGGATGATTTTCTTTTGTTTGTGACTAGTTATCGTCATTATGAAACTTGCTTCTGCAAAGCTTAATTGATAGCCTTGAGTTTTGTCTACTTTCTCCAATACCTTAATTGTCCCTTATGCATCTGGCATGTTTGGCTGAGTGGATAAGCCAGTACTTAGCATGTGAATACAGCCACCTCTCATCGGTCCCAGCCCCCAAGGGGCATTTCGCGAGAGAGATGCTCCTCAGGAGGCAGGTGGCGATGAGAGGCGTCTGTATTCGCAGGGTAATAAGCCAGTCGAAATGTGTAGATTAATGCATTCCAGACACTTTAAAGTTTTTTTATTTGCTAACATGAAGCCACACAAATATAGTGTACATACATACATTAGGTAGCTAGTCTTGACTGGTTTTTTTTTTTTCCTATTTGGACCACAGCTAACCAAGTTACAGTGTATGTAACACTTTTTGGTTTAAAGACATGAGAGAAACACCAGGAAGTCAACTGAGCATTACTGTTTTCTGTTTTGTTCTGTACACAAGCTATTGCAATAATTTATCTAAGACTTTGACTGTGTCACCTATCAAACGGTTGGGTTTTACTACCCAAACCAGACAGATCTAAATAAAAACAATAACAACATTGTACTCTTCAACTATTTTTTGAAGATGCTTGGAGTGTTAATGAGACTGATGCTGATGTCGAATCAAATGCTGCGTCAAGCCGACCCAGCTCAGCTCACCATAGAGCAAGACAGCGTCCTGCCACTGCAGTGGCCCAACAAGTGACTCCTGCTGCACCAGTACCAAGACCAATGACAGCACCAGCCACTGATTACAGATCTCAAGCAAGGCCCGGAACAAGTGGAACTTCACGACCAAAATCTTCAGCTTCACGTCCAAGATCAAGGGGCGAAGAAGAAAGGCTAAGTCGGCCGGCTTCTTCTGCAGCGTCCTCTCCACTGGCCATTACAAATGGGGTGAGTTGTGGTTTCACTTTACTATAAAATGTATGTACTACATGTATTTACTTGGTAAACATTCTCATTGCACACAATGCCACACATCGACAATCCTAGCAGTATGCAGAATGTTTGTCCCTTGAACCTAGTTTAATGGCCTTAGCTCCCATGAGACTCCTGTAGCTCAGTGACAGAGCATCCAAACTAGTAATGGGAAGGTCTTAGGTTCAACTCCTGATAGGAGCACTCGGATTTCCTTTTTCTGAGTATGCCTGTATCACTCACTGAATAATACATCATTCTCAGTATTAGTTATATGCAAGTGGCCAGACTTGAATTTGCCCCGTCAATAAATTCTTTAGGTTATGAGGCCAGGACACAACAACCTTGACATGTTACAATTTGTTTGTTTCCAAAAAATTGTTGTGTGGATTGTGTTTACTATAGATGTACATGGGAACCCTCACAAACTATTCTGTGGGTAACCTGTGCAATTATATAAATGTAACAAAATAATTAAATGTGCCTGAATTCTATTTTAACTTTGCCAGGAGGTAATTCCCTGGGAAGAGCCATCTCCAGATTCCAGCGAAGGAATACACGATAGAGGTAGGAGCCTAAAACAAGTTTGCATGTTGAGACCAAGGTTGCACTTCATCAGTTCAATCTTGTTAAGGTGATTCCGCTGAAAAAGAAGGAGTATTTAAAATTGTCTAAAACTTGGTCCAGTTCATGACTATGTTATGAGCACTACAAAAATGCAATAAAAAATGGGGGTCATCGTGCTCGTTTTTGTGCAACCTGGGTGACTATTATAGTAAATAGATGACCCACGAGGTTTATATCAGGAACGCTAGTAATCAGAAAAGGGAACTATCATTTCTAGAAAAATTAATTTCTTGCATTAAAATATCGAAGCAGTTCAACAAAATTTACTTTAATGTTACACAATAAACCATTTTCATTGAACTGGAATTAAGATTATGACAGAAATTAAAGATTTTGCTCCGTGTGCACGTAAGCAGTACTACCTAAATACGTGCTTTGTAAAGCATTCAAATAAAAATATCTCAAAGTAGAGTATTAAACTTTTCTTTAAATCGCGATATATAGTGGTCAACCGTATGACATTTCAATTGACGCATTAAAAAATGGGGGTCACCGCGCTCGTTTAGAAGAAAAGGACCATTTATTTTCCTGCCGAGCTTAACGTCAAGGAAATCCCGTAATGTTGTGTGCGCGCGCGCTCGTGCGCGCGCTAAATGACGCGAAAAATTATGCGCAGCAAGGATGCGCAATGCAATTCGATGGAATCACCTTAATGTTCAGTAAGATCACCAAACAAGCTTCAAAGGTTATAATTATAATGTATTGGCATAAATTGTGTTTTAAAGTTATCAGTCAGACCGATGTTTGCTGTTCTTATTATTGCAGAAAGCTCATCAAGTCGCAGTAGTGGACTCTTGGCACCTCCTCAGCTACAGGGAGAACAGAATGCATATATCCCTTATATCTATGCTAAAGAATGTATTCAAAGGGTAGGCTGTGAACTTAGAACTTCCTCTGTTTATTTAATGCTTGTGATTCCTGCTTTTAATTACCACTTGACGAATAGAAATAAAGATGTGGAGGGACGTAAACAACAGTTATCCTCCATAAATAAACACTACCAAAGGATGCAGGGGAAGGTCCTGAGGACCTACTGACTGAGGTGTTTTCACATTCTTAAGGAATGAGTAAATAAGTTACACTGATTGTTTGCTGCAAAAGATGTTATTTATAAGGCAATTGAAACCCAGACTGTCTAAACGTGCAATTAGACTTAATATTAAAATTTAGTGTACACTTTTTTAGACTTGCAGAACACTGACTTAGTTGCCCTTTGAATAACCTTCAGTTTGCAATGACGTCATGATACCACTGAAACGCCAGTTTTTATTAATTAATGTCTTTGTATCAGTAAATAAAAATAGATATATATTAAGTGTTAAGTGCGAATGAGGGTGAAGGGGAATATTCCTATTGTTTGTACTCCATCCCACAATAGGTGATGGACGACATGAAAAAAATGAAGAGTAGTCATGTAAAGGTGATAGATCGTATTCAGGATCAGTACAAGTCAGTTGAGGATGACATTCAGGTATTTACTTGGAACTGGGAATGTTTTAACCTGCTAGTAAGTACATCCAGGTTCAGTCTCCCAAATCATTTTTGTATACTTAGGTTTTTAAAATAAGTATTACCAAAGGAAGGTTTCGCAGGGTAGCTTTCATTTTCTGGTTTACATGGAGGATTTTTATCTGCACCACAAGAAAGTACTGCTCAGCAGCTTTAATCTGAATGGTTAATACACTTCAGGATTTCAACCACAGACTCAAAAGTTTGAACCATCTTGTACAGCATAATAAACAGTACCACAGGAAAGTACTGCTCAGTAGCTTCCATCTGAATTGTCACACTTCAGAATTTCAACCACTGACATTGTGCACAGTATAATAAACAGGACCACAGGATTTAAGTAATGAAAGTTAGTTAGAACCACTTAAAGGGATTCAAGGTTTTAGTTGGTGCTATTGTGTGCTTTGATTGTACATCTCATTGTGGCTGATTATAGACTTCCTTCTTTTGCCAGGCTAAATTTAACACTTTTGTTCTGAACCTGCGTAATGAATATTCCAACAAAGTGACCACTTTCCGCCAAGTGATAACTATTCATCGTGAGGACACGCTACGCACCAACACTTACTGGGAAGATACAGTAAAGGTATACCTTTGTTATCTTGAATCATTGTTAGCTGGTTTGAGGATTATTAATAGAGTGGTGCATTTGAAAATCATCAAATGTTTTTCAGAGCCTCCAAGCCAAGAACCAGATACTGCTCAAAGAAAAACGTGAACTTCTCATCAAGAATAGGGAAGAGTTTACTCAACTTGAACAAGAGAAGGTAATTATGCTATGAATGCTTGTTAGAAATAATAATTATTGTTGTAATTATCGGGAGGACGTTCTTGCCCCGAGCCCTTCAATTAATTGCATACTATTAAACTAAGCCACATGTCTGGATGGAAGGATCCCAAAGGATCTGCTCTATGGTAAACTCGCCACAGGCAAGAGAGCATGTGGACGCCTAGATCTACATATGTATGCTTCAGGGATATCTGCAAAAGAGACCTGAAGTCAATGGACATTGGCATCGGAAGTTGGGAGGAGCTGGCCTCTGAGTGAGTCAGTTGAAGACAAGAGTTATGCAAGGGTCTCGACAGATTAGAGGCTAAGCAAAGGCAGGCTGCTGATGAGAAAATGGTCTCTGCGAAAGGACAGCTAGATGACAGCCCCTCAGGACACTCCTTTCAGTCGCAACTTGTGCAGAAGAGACTGCCAGTCCTGTATTGGCCTGCACAGTCATAGCAGGCGATGCTCCCGTACCAGCTGAACAAGACTGTGACTCAAACTTTCCAGGCACAGATCCATAATCTCCCAAGATTGAAGGATACAGATACAGTATATTAAATTTAGCCTGGTTTCCATGTGATCATGGTCATTGAGAAAACTGCTAACCAATGTATCATTATTATAATTATTATTGTAGCAATCATCATTTTAGAAAGATTATATAGCATGGTAGAAGTGAGTTCAACCCCCTTACGATACCTGTAAATAGCTAGCTGGTCTGCCTCCTGCCAGCTGGCATTTTGCAACCTTTTATGTTTAATTTAACATGGTTATTTGGGTTGAGTTCCTGCAAAATGGCTTGGGATAGTTAAGTACACCTTCACCATGGATATTGCATTTATGTAAGCTTGCATTTAGATTTTTACAATAGACAGTGCATTTGTTGGAATTGTTGTATTACGTATTACCAGCATGCTGTGTTTTATTGAGAGCCAAAGGTTTCAACCTTTGTGTGTTGTGTGTTTTTGCCCTCTTTTAAATTAAGCTCATAATTTGTTACTTTATTGTTTTACTCTGTTAATTAACTCAATGGTGCAAACTTTTAAAACAATGTACTTAGAGCTTCTGCAATTTCTTGTTATCTTAATTTACATCATAGGTGACAGTGGTTCAAGACTTGACTAAAATGCTGGATGAAAGACATGCCAAGTACACATTACGTAAGTAGAATGATTGTTTCACTTTTTACAGGGACATTCTCAAAACCACGACTTGTGATGAGTATGTACACACCCTGTTTAAAGATTATAAATTATTGTTACTAATTATTCAGTGGTTATCTCACTAGCTCGAAGGTGGGTCTTTTTAAATGATGTGTTTTAGAGCTTTTAACTGTAGAGTCCTCAACAAGAGCTTTTTCAAGAACCCTGCTGATTGTAACAGATTTTAACTACCGGGTATTTGTTTGCAGTGTTGGCTGATTTTAAAGGCGAACAAGAGAAAGTGAGGGAACTAGAGGAAAAGCTAAAAGCCTTAGAAGAACAAGGATTAAAACAACAAGAGGAGAACAGGACAACTCATCAAGATGAAATCAGTGCACTGAAAGCAAAACATGAAGAAGAAGTCAATGAGTTGAAACAGCAGTTAGAACTTGTTCAAAAAGAGAAACAGGAAAAGGAGGAGGAACATGAGAAAGTGTTGAAAGAGCGAGAGGAAGAAGAAACTAAAAAGATTAATGAGCTGACAGAGAAGCATACAAATGAAGTGGAGACACTCAAGGCTGAACTGCAAAAACTGCAAGATGAGATTGATGCCTTGAAGGCAGCGTAAGTTGTTATTAAAAAATAAAATATTTGTTGTATTAACTACAACTAAATACTTTTTCTTCACAGACAAAATTATTTTGTATACAGCAGAATGAACACTTCAGTAATGTGGGCCAGATCTATGCAAAATTCAGGGTGGTAGAATAACTGCAGAAGAGTTGTTCTCTTTTCTGTATTATCTGTGAAATAAAATAATTGTCATCGACGACATCTTGCTAGCCTAATGAGCGTGTTTTGTTTTGTTAAACAGTGGAGCAACAGCAGCAGCCACCGCAACAGTTGTAACAACAACAGCAGTGAAATCAGAACCAACTGAACCACAGACTACTGAAGTTCTCAAAGAGGAGACTCAGACAGAAGTAAAAGAACAGGCAGAGCTGGCAGAACAAGCTGTGCCAGCAGCTGCAGCCATCACTACAGCTACTGTCACTGTGCTGGATAATGCTGAGAAGGAGCGGCTTACTCAAGAGATTGCAAAGCTTCAAGAAGAAATACAAAAGAACCAAACGGAGGCAACTAAGTATAAAGAAGAACTGGAGAAAGAAAAAGAACGGATTTTGACTTTGGAAGAGGAAGTCAGCCATCTTGGTAAAGAGAAGACAAGGTTTGAGAAACAAGCCACTGACAATAAACAGGTTTGTGAAAGAAATGAATGTCTTTAAGGAAACTGTATAACATTTTGATTGACTGGTTAAAAATTCATACAGTCTCACCAGAAATATTTTCTGGAAATGAAGAAATGTTTACCATGGTGTTATAATTTTACCAGGAAAATAGCCAAAAATTGCTGTACCATTCTGTTACAATTACACTGGACATAAACTCTTTGAATGTTTGGTTTGGGTGTGTCATTACACGGATGGAACTCAACAATAATAATAAAGGCTAACACTGGAACTTTAAGTACTGGAATACTTTGTTAGAAAACAACAGATATTAACATAGAGGCAGACATTTGTTTTAAACTTGGATAATTTTACAGTATAGAACCAAGTTGAGTTAAAGTTATGGTAACAGTTGTAATTAAATGATCTAACTTGTTAAAGGCTACTTTACCTAAGTCGAAGTGGGCACTTAAATGTTTGGAGTTATCCTTTTACCTTAGGAGCTGCGTGAAACAAGGCAACAATGCACTACACTCAGGGAACAACTTCAAGGGTTGTTAGTGGTAACGGCAACTGCAGGAAAAGTTGACGATACAGAAACAGAGGAAAAACTGAAAGCTGCTGAAGCAGAGAAACAGGCGTTAGTTGACGAACAAAACAGAGTGAAAGAGGAGTTTGAGAAGTGGAAAGAGCAATATCGACAGGAAAATGAAGGAGAAGAACCCACTGAAGAGAACAGGTGTGTTAGGCGCATTAATTACTTAACAGTACAATGAATAATAAAAATAAATAAAATAAATAATATTGTTAGAAAGATAGAGATGTTGGCACACAGTATGCATGGAATCGATGTTTTCTGACAACTGGTCACATGATTAGTGCCATACCAAAACAACATGCTACTGGGTATTGATAGTTTTCACGCAGAACTTAGTTTTAATGATATTTAGTAGTAATTAAGTGTAGTATATTTAGTTCTTTGTTTTGTGGGTGTACAGCTGTGTAATCCATGTGAAGCAGCATCCATGGTTGGTTGGATTCCTACAAGCAATGATTTTCTATGCTTTAGATGTATAAATAATACTGGGGAAAACTAATTTTTCATATTAAATACATGTAATACTTGTTTTTGTTTTATTAAAACTTTTTAGGAGTGAAGAAGTCCAAGCAATGATGGAGAAGCTAAAGCAGGAAGAAGAGAAACTGAAGAAGGCTGAAAATACAATTGCTGTTATGACAATGTTGAAAGAAGGAACGGTACCTGAGACTATTGCTACCGCAGGTGGGAAATGCATGTGATTCATTTTCCTTTTTTTTTTTACTAAATTAATGTATAGGAAACAACTTTCCACAACAACAATAGTTCTTATAAGGGAAAAATACAGAACTGCCAAATTATAGGCAAACATAAAGAGTATGTAATATTCATGCTGTCATGAGTGTGAAGCAAAGAAAATCTTTTGAGTCCCTCTTTACACCGCTAGGCTTTGTACCAGGAATTGAAAATTTGTTGTCCACTAGCCTTGACACCCCATTTTGGGTAAAAGCTTGTACACTGATCATATACTACAATCACTCAACTACTGGGAAAATCACAGCAAATTAGACCATTCATTTTGTAGGTTCATATGAGTCATACATCCTGCATACTACAAGAGGCGTGGACACATTTCATTGCCGGGTGTAAAATTTACATTACCTGTATATCTTTACTTATCACCATATAGTCAAACTTGTCTTAATTCTCAGCAAGTGTTGATTCTTGTTTTGACCTGACATTGATGATGTATGGTCAGAGAAGTTGACAGTCTCTCAATATATATTGTTTGGTTTAATTCTGCCTGTTCTCTGTCAGAATGTTGGACACATAAATTGAAACTTTTGCTTGTCATTTGCTACAGAACGTTTGTTTGTTATAATAAAATAAATTATAACAAATCGTTCTTGTTTCAGGAGTTGCTGATAGCAGTAGTAAAGTTGAAGAACTTGAGGACAAAATCAACCAACTTGAAGCAGCCAGGGATGAGCTGGAAGTGTCAGTTGAAAAGCTAACAAAGGAGAAGGAAGCTCTGGAAGAGAAAGTATCAGAACAGGAAGAAAACAACAAAGAACTGACGGAAAAGAATTCTGAGCTTACAGATGTGGTTCGGGATCTGGAAAAGGAGGTTCAAGAACTGCGAAACGAGCTTGATGAGATTGGAGATGGAGGAGCTGTGGCCACCACACCTATTTTGTTTGATGATGGACAGAATGTAGAGGTAGGGAGAATTTTCAATCAAATCTTGCTTATCCTAGACCATTGGTTTACACAGTCTGTGCTAGGCCTGAGAATTGTTTCAGCATCCTCTAGTTGACAAATATCTTAGTCATCATTTTACCAGCTTGGTAAATAAACATGCTGGGCTTAGGCACTGTCAAGCACTGACAGCCCACATGAGTGAGGGGGTGAGGATATGACTGCTGACGGTTACTTGGGCTTGAAAACCAGCTGCCAAAATCCACACTCCCCCCCAGGGTGGGCAATTAAGGGGGGTGGGGGTAGCAAACATTACCTGCTCCTGGTAGTTAACTAATGTTGAATTGCATTTAACCATATTTAAACATTCAAATATGTTTTGTCTCTTACAGGGAATGTCAAGCAGGGTTTCTGAATTAGAAGAGGAACTGGCTAAAGCAAATAGCGACTTGGAACAAGAAAAAGCTACAACTTTGGCTCAAATTGAAGAAATAGAAGCTCTTAAAAAGGTGGACTTATTATCAACATTAATTTTGTGAAAGGGCTAACAAAGTAATTTGAAATGTTATGCAAGTTACTTTTATTATATCTTTCCCTAGGAACTGCCTGCTTTTTACGAATCTTCCATTCATGCATGACCATTCTCTTGATGAATTTGTATTTTTGAATTTTTGTTCAACAGTCGGTAACACATGTATTACTTGCTATCAAAAGGGATATCTTTTGTCTTTGTGTACAATACGGGAATATATATTTTGCTTTCAAGTTCAGTGTTCCTTATGATTCCTCGTCTTCCTGCATATGAGGATAATTACATCAACTTACAGATAATTATATTTATCTATTTTGAAAAATTGTTTTCAGGAGCTGGCAAATTTAAAAGAAGGTTCATCTGGTGAAGTAGATGAATTGAAAGCTCAGCTGGCATCTACCAAGGAAGTTTTAGAGGCTGATATTAAAAACAAAGAAGAGGTAAGCACTACTGTCAGTTAATCACGTTTGCCAGAACAAAATGGATGGGCACATCTGGAGATGGCAGGGGTTGAAAATAGTAGTACAGAAGTGACCATCCCAGGGCTGTCAACTCTCCCGGATAAACCCGGGAGTCTCCAGATTTTGAACCGCATCTCCTGGTCTCCAGATTTATGTCTGTAATCTCTAGATTTTGAGCCATATCTCCTGGTCTCCAGATTTATGTCTGTAATCTCCCGATTTTGAGGTGGATTTCCCCAGATTTATGTCTGTAATCTCCCGGACAATTGACAAAGTTTGCTATTTGTCGTAGACTCACTCTGACAAGAAAGTCTGAAAATAAATGTGTAGCGTTGTTTCCTGTGAATTTTGCCTTGATGCGACGCCGACACCTCTGTAAGGCGCTTTGCTATTGCTGGCCGGGGTCGTCATATTTTCCATATTTGAAGACGTGTGAGGTTGACAGCCCTGCCATCCATTCCAGAAATAGCTCCACAGCCATTTCCAGAAGATCTCACAACATGAGCCATGAACATCCCAACAAATGATGCACTAACTCATAATTTTTAATGGAAAACTGACGACATAAATACCTTTAAAAATCTTGAAATATTTGCACAAACAAATTATTGCCTTTAAAAAATGTTTAGATAATCATTCGGCCCTGGTTGTTCAAAGGGCAGATAACTTTATCCAGCAGATAAAATGTATTGGTTGGAGTACTTTTTATCCACTGGATAATGATTTATCCACTGGGTGGAATCATATCCACTCTTTGAACAACCAAGGCCTGATGAATTCTAGAAATTAACTGTAGTTGCATAAGTTTTTTATTATATTTAAGAATGTTTGAAAATCATTGATCTTCTTAAATTATTGGATTTTTGTCAATTTGTAGAGGTCTTTGTATATGGATCCTTGAGCACTTAAGATTCATTAAAAGTAACCTTAAGCAGCTATACTTATTTTACCAAACCATAATATTCCACTCGATTATTGTAAGTTAATGACCGCAGAATTCTTAGCCAATCAAGATTAGTTTTTCCCAGTAATGTCATTAATTAATTTACAGTATTCAAAATTTAAATTATTTTGTTCCATTAATGCACTCACACAGGCTCTGGCTGAAGCAAAGAAAAGAATAGAAGAGCTTGAGAAGAAGATGTTAGAAAATGTTCCATATGACACAGCCAAAGAAATTGGTTTATACCAGGAGAAAATGGTCAGTGGCATTCATCGAGCATTTTTTTAATTTTGGGAGGTGTTAATAATAATATTATAGCATTGTGTTACAGCATGATACAAATATATGTACAGTACAGCATGGGCAGTACGGTGCAGTGCAGTAAGAAAGAAAACAATGCAATGTAATGCAATACAAATACTATTATTGACTCTCTTTGAGGAGGGTACATTTATTTTGCTGATACTCTAGTTGAAGTTGGTCTTTAACTTTTAACAAGTCTTAGCATTCTGATAGGGATAAAAGGTAGCAACAGCAATGATGCCGTATTTCAGTTAAACTGAGTGGTGTTGCAGTTTTAATGTTAGTACTATATGTAAGTTACTCATGTTCAGAAAAAAACAATTGGTTTTCAGAAAATGTAATTTGTTATAATGTAATTTATTTACCCATGAAGCACCAAAGAGCTCTAGGAGGTTGTTCAAAGGTGTCCGTGCGTTCCAGGTCGAATTGGATTTTGATGATGTTGGGTTTTGTTGAGGAAGGAAAACCGGAGTACCTGGAGAAAAACCCTCGGAGCAAGGATGAGAACCAACAACAAACTCGACCACATATGACCTCAAATCTGGGAATCTAACCCGGGCCACATTGGTGGGAGGCGAGTGCTCCCACCACTGCGCCATCCCTGCTCCCCATCTTTTTTAATGTCTTTTTGATAAGTACAGTATGTTTAAGTTGGACTGTGGAGGGAAAGGCAAAAATAATTATCATGGCAAATGCTGCTAAGCGACACAGTCATCTTATTACAGTATAATATTATAGAAAAGAAGAAATTTCTTTTCATGATGACATTACAGTTTAAGGTTACCCTATACCTTCAGAGGTGTCTTAGGAGGTGTCTCGCGTACAAGCGATGTAGCGCGTCCAGTTTAAACTGTAAATACCTGAACCCTTATATCAAATTAAAGCTTATAGAGCTGGCTATCAAACTAATCCAAGAATTTTGAAATAAAATGAATTGCTGAATTTGTAGCGCTGCTTTCTCGAATCAATTTTTTTTTACCTGGAGGAACCACTTCAAAGAGGTAAAACTCAAAAGGAATTTGTTCGTTTGCCTTCAAATTTGGACAGTAGCTATTTTAACATATAAACAACAAAAATGTGTCTGCGAATTTTTTCTTTCGAAATATTTTTTCTCCAAGAGCGATTTTTGTACGATCACTCCACATTTTTTTCATCCTATTTCGAAAATGCTCTATAACTTTTCATTGCGATTGAATATGGCAAAACACAGACACGTTTTTTTAGTGCTTTGGATCTGGAAACTGAGGAGCAAATTAAATTAGTGAAAAACAAAATTTGCTTTGACTTGTAGCTTTAAAATGGTGATTTAGACGCTCTCATTTAGAGGTCGTGAAAAATTTCGAAAATTCATTTTATTTCAAAATTCTTGGTATACATGTAGTTTGATAGCCAGTTGTATAAGCTTTAATTTGATATAGGGGCTTAGTAATCTACAGTTTAAACTGGACGCGGTACATCGCTTAAACGTGAGACACCTCTGAAGGTATAGGGTAACCTTAAAGACATACTAATTAGAAAATACAGCTGTAACACTTTAATGACTTGTTTAAATTTCTATTTTACTGTAGGCTGCTGTTGAAAAAGACAAAGAGAAAGCTGTTAAAGAAAGCTTAACACTGAAGGCATCAGTAACAACCTTGACAGCAAAAGTGGAAACGCTAAGCAAAAATATTGAACAACAAAAACAGACAGAGAAGGATTTACAGGTAAGAAAAACTTGAAGTTGTGCCATATTCTGTTGAAAAAATTTGACACAACTTGTCACTTTCCTGATAAATGGAAGACTATGGTCGTTGTGTATCTAACTCAAGCAGATTCACTGAAGAAAAGGAAGAGGAAGAAGAATTGATTTTTTTTAGGCTTTCATTTGGTAGTTTTAAGCTGTATAGTAGCTGTAATGGTCTTTCATTCATTAAATCTTTCATCAGCAGTACTAGTTCACAGTTATGTTCCTGCTCTTCCATTTGTCACTGTTGATTGACTAATGTGCCACTAATTGTGTAACAGGATGCCAATGCAAAGATGCGAGCTGACAGGGTGAAGGAACTTAAAGATGCTAAAGACAAAGCAGAAACAAAGTCTAAAAAGCAAATAGAAGAAAGTAACAAGAAGATACAAGCTCTTCAGAAGAGGGTATGTTTACTTATTGAAATTAGCTTTTTTAGCAACTGTATCCTGTTGCATGTACATTTTTTGAAGCAGAGAACCTCATATTGTATCTTTTTCTTAAACTTTCTTGTTTGTTTAGACCTGACAAACACAGAACTTGTCTAAGGTCAATTAACCTAATAGAGTGCAGGGTGTATCTCACATCTGAGCATACATGTCAGTAGTAGTTTACCCTTTAAACTGTATAAAAGACCAACATCTAATTTCTCCTCACAATCTCACTACTTGATCAAACATTTAAGTAATGAGAATAAAGATAATGATCACCAAAAAAAAAAAACATCTCAATATTCAAATTCTCCCAACTATCACCACACAAATGTATGTTAAACAGAAAGGAGAAAATAGATGTTGATGTTAGTGCTTAGAGGGTCAATTGACCGAGCTTGTCATGGGTCTATATACCTGGGCCTCAGTGCTTAGAAGATCTTGTCAATCAGTTAGTGGATTAGTTAGTGGAAGGTTGACTGGCTTTGACTCTTGCCCAGAAATCTGGACAAACATAGAATTAATAAACATTAAAGTGCTGTTCTGGTCCCAACGGGTTTTCTATTTTGTGTCAGTTGTGAAAAGACGTCTTGCTGTTTGTGTTATTGCAGCTGTAGTTTGTTTTCTGTTGTGTGCTGTTTTAAGTTCAGAAGCGTTTAGCATATAGTGACTGTGATGGCCAATGGGCTGTAGTATTTTAATAGAGATCATGATGATGATACTGATTTGTATGACTGCATCTTATTCAAATGAGTACTGACATTTAATCCTCCGTCTTTGTGCAGATAAAAGAACTTGAAGCTGGCGGTGGAGTCAAACCTCAGGATTCAAAGATTGATACTGGAATGGGAGCAAAAAGAAAGGTACACAAAACAAACATTAAATGTTTGACAGTGTTCTGTCAAGAAGGAGCTCTCCTAGCGATAGCACAGGCACTGACACATCTCCAGTGATGGATTTATATCTTTGATTTTAATTTATTATATGTAAGTCCCAGTTCAGACGCCAAACTTTTTTCAACCATTAACTTAAATTAAGTTTGCAAAAGTCTTACCTGGGCCTTAGTAACTCTACTGTGAGTGCTCGTGACCCAAGTATTACCTAAAAATGAACGCTTTGTTACTGTTGTTGACTTTATCATTTCCATTGCAGGACTCGAGAGCAGCTGCTGACTTAGAAAAAGTGAACAAAGAAAAGGAAAAACTTCTGGCACAGGTTGAAGCTTTGAAGAAGGCTGCACATGTAAGTTAGCTTTCATCCTTCAAAAATTCAATAGACTCTCTTTTCCTTGATTTGCTTTGCAGCCCTCATGCAGCACTTGTGTGTCAATCCAAAGTGGACTGTTCATAAACTATTCTGTGTTTCAGTGACCCATTTCAGCCTTGATATGTTCACTGTCTTATCTACCACTGTGGAACATCTGAGTGTACTTAATGTACTTAATGTACTTGTTCCTCATTTTCAGGAGGATCACAGTAAAATCAAACAACTTGAAAAGGACCTGAAAGAGTCTCAAACAAAGGCCAAACCTGCAGGGCCATCAGCTGAAGAGGTGTGAAGAGTTTTGTTAATACACTCGTAATAGAGTTCCTGTGTTCTTTCGTCCTTGTTGATTGTTAGTTGTGACCATTGTTGATTTCTGTTTTTAACAGAGAGCTGCTTCAAAGAAACAGGAAAAGCAACTTAAAGGTACAGGATTTCACTTTAAACATGTTTTATCCTTCTTAGTTTTTTCATGACTGTTTTGTCACCGCACCCTCTTCTTTCCCATGGTCACTGAAAAGAAAAAGGTTTTTTGCAAGGTTAGGGAAGCTCAAGTCAGGCAAATTCCAAGTTCTTTTTCAAGTCCCTAAGAGTACAAAAATTTTATTTATTGCATTTCCACTTAGTTAAGTAAAGAATTTTTCTTATGGACAAGGTGATCTTGTTTCAAAAATGTCCAATAATAATCTGATTTTCCAACTTTACCCTTAAGAGATTAATTTTATCATGTTTGTATCATAACTTGGTGGTCATCATCATTATCACTATCTTTGTCATCATCGTCGTTATGTTTATCAATTCCATTTCTACCTTGTTACCCGATAACAATGTTGCCATTTAACTTTTTGTTATTAGGCTGTGGTCAAACATGGCTTCCTAAACTGAATTGTTACTTTTTAACAGACTTACAGAAGAACTTGGAGATGGAGAAAAGGAAGTTTGAGAAGGTCAAGGAAACTCTGACAAAAACAGAGGAGGAGCTAAAAGATCTTAAGAAGGTTTGTGTTTTTTATAAAATCTGATCATACTGTACATTGGATTTTGAGTTATACATTTTATTCTACTGTGGCCAGTCAGATGGGAGATAAAATAAAGAGACAAAAGAAAAAAAACTGCAAGGCATGGAGATAATGTCCATTTTTCTATCATGACAGCCTGGATGACATGCCAGAAATTCTGATACTCACTTTTTAAAATTAAAATAGTAAAGAGCTGATTCAGTGAAAACTATTAATCTCATTTTCCCTTATAGGAACATGATGCTCTATCTGCAGACAGTAAAAAGGACAAGGATACATTGTCTAAACTTGAACTGGCTGCTCAGGTGGACTGATTTTAATGTTTAATCCCTAAGAGTGCCAAATGGCACATAATGCCATAACTCTTTCAATATTTGACAGATTTCTATGAATTTTTGACACCAAGATAGTGTTGTGAAGATCTACTCATTAAAAGGATAAAACCATAACCCCCTTCCATATATGATATGGTTGACCACCCCCATAACTTTTCAACTTTTTCCCCCTAGAAGTTGTAGGTCTTAAGACATCTCTCACATAAATGAAGATGTTGAGACCTGCAAAATAAGCTATAGTTTAGGGGTATACCTAACATACACAAGGATTGGGACGTTTTTGAACTTTAAAATTTTTTACGTTTTAAGGCCATTTATCTCAAAGCTATAACTTTTCTCATTCATAATTATGTCAGTTATGAAATACACTCATTAGTAGCTTTAAAATGGTAAATCATGCATGGACATTGAGTTTGTAGTCTTGGATCTGGAGAAAATGTCGTTTTGCCTTTGGGGTTAAAGGGTTAATGTTTAATATTTTATTTTCCTTAATTGTAGAATACCACCTATACGTTAATGATTCCTGATAAATAATTTCTGAATCATATCTTCATATAACCTGTTTGCTTGTCGGTTCAACATTGTTATCTGTCATTCACAGGAAGGCCTTGCTGCCCAGGAGAAGGTTGATGAACTTACAAAGGAAGTAAAATCCCTAAGAGAGGAAAATAAAGGTCTCTCTGATAACTACAACAGTGAAAGAGTAAGTAGGGCAATTTAAGTCCATTGATGGCCACCCCTCCCAGCTTACAACATAAGCTCACAGATATCAATTCCTCCCTTTAGGTATTAACTCCACCTCTCCCCCAGTATCATGCCATCTTTTTCCCATTCTCATTAACATAAGCCCCTCCCTGCCCACCCTGGTATCAATGTCACCCTCTCTTTGCCATCCTTCTTGTCTGCTTCTCATAGAAAACTCCTTAATATGATAGTATTGCCTTATGCTACAGAAAAGAAAAACCCAAAATTATAACCTTTTTACATAGGAGTAGTAAGAAAGTTTTGAATAGTCAAGTGGGAAGTCTAGAAGAAGGATTTAAATTAATATAATTTTGATGTGTTGTGAACATTATAAAGTTATGTGGGGAAAGTGTCTGCTAATTGGCTTGTCAATACAAAACACACTCTGTCTACTGATCTTGCCTGGAAAACCTTTTCATTTGCTAGGAGAGTATGAAGAATAGTTTTATAAATTAATGTGTTTCTTGAACTCTATTTGTTACAATTTTTCTGGCAGATACTGCGTAAGAAATACTACAATATGGTGGAGGATATGAAGGGCAAGATTCGTGTATACTGCAGAGCAAGGCCACTCAGTGGTTCAGAAAAAGAAAGGGTGAGATTTAATGTTTTGTTTTTATATTGTATGACAAAACTTGTGATAACATAGCTAGCCATGCCACACAAATACAATTCAATAGTGGTAACTGCAGTATACATTGAAAACAGTGCTTAGTATAATCTCTGAAGTCAGTAAGTCTTCTGTCACTTTGAACTCAGACCTAGGAAGTTCAGAGAACATTGAAGCACAGTTGATGTCAAAACACTTACACTTATGTCATGCTTTCCAAACTTGCTGTTTGCTGGTAGATGTACACTAAGTGTGACATAATCTGCTGTAATCTGTGGTAATCTTTTGAGTATGGATAGATTTATAAAGTAAAAGCTTTTGGAGAACTCTCCTCTTTGTTTCTCCTTTGTTTCTTTCTGGTTGTGTTTGTTGTTACCGTGGCAGTGCATTTTTTTATTGTTTGCCACCAAATCTAATTTACAAAATTGTAAAGAAGTAAAGGAGAATGAGGAGGAAGCCCAAAGAAACCATAAGGCTAATGCCCTATGGGCTTCCTCAACTAAAGTTAAATAAAAATGTAAAGATTAATAGCATGACAGTGGCGAGATAAGTAAATAACAATGTTATTACTATTGTATTACTATTTATTATTACAATTTTTTGCACCCCAGGGAAATACTTCCTGTATAAAGTCACCAGATGAGTACACAGTTATCGTGGAAACTAACCGTGGACCCAAAGACTTTCAGTATGATCAAGTCTTCACCCCTGAACATGGGCAAGAAAAAGTTTTTGAAGACACAAATGTAAGTCCTGTATACATCTTTTCAATTCTTGTAGTTCAGAATGGTGAAAGGTTTGCTTGTTCAATACAATTTTACTTCAAACAGGTTTTTGTAGTGGTGTTTATTGGTGTTTGTTCTTCTTTTACTGCAGAATCTTATCCAGTCAGCTGTGGACGGTTACAATGTCTGCATTTTTGCTTATGGTCAAACTGGCTCAGGCAAAACATATCCTTTTAACTGGACCACAAAGTAGAACCACAGATACAGACATGGTTTTCTTAGTAAATGCATGAAAAATGAGTGAAGATTTCCACACTTATGATGTGAAACCAATCATGCATTTTCCAGATCTAGCTAGAATTTCCTAGGGTGGGGCTTAACGTTGTGTTGGAGGGGGGGGGGGGGGGGGGCAGGGGCTTTGGAAGGATTCTATGTATTGTACATTTATGACTTTTTCAGTATGCAGGCAAAAGCTGTCAAACTTTGCACTGTGGACTCATTTTATGGCAGAATTTTCTTCACCATTGCCTGATCTTGTAGGAATTGTGACAGTTGAATCATGCGTGTCCAATAAGGTCCATACACCGCACTGAAATTGGCTGTAAATGCAGTGACTGTTCCTTTATTCTTGTATCCCTTAACGCATCTCACTTATACCATGATTGGTGACAAGGAACTCAAATCACCTGGAATTGCTCCACGAGCGATGGACGCCATCTACCAACTGATGGATGAGCAAAAGTGAGTCTGTGAACATGCAATCTCTCTTTTTCCGCAGAGATTGTGAATGCTTAATTATTGAAACAAGCAGGATTCATGTCTGTAGGGTAGACAGCAAAACAGCCTTCAAACAAGTATTGTAGTCTGGGGCAAGTAAGGAAATGGAAATTCGAACAGGGTTGAGACGCTACATGCCTGTGATGTCGGCAAAAGTAAGGGTGGGGCTGATATTGATTCCAAATACTCAATATCATCGTTTCCTTAAAAAATATCGATACAGTTTGCAAGAAAGAACGGCTGTTTTGATCCCTTTCGATACTGCTCAAATAACCAGTCCCTTGAATATTGAAGGCTGTTTAACTGCTGAAAAACCAACATTTTTCCATTTGTGTAATGTGCTGTTGCACTTTTCTCAAAGTATCAAAGCCCTGTAACTTACATGATGGTGATTAAGAGTCTTGATAAGATCACAAAAGTGTCTTGGATGATGATGTCACAAATATCGGTATCAAGCAAAATATCGGTAGATATCGTACTCGTGTCGGATCAATTTGAAAAACTAGTATCGATGACGTAACATTGTCAGGTAGCAGAGTAGATGTAACATTAACCCTTTCACTCCCGTGGGAAATACGATATTTTGGTGAAAAAGGCAACTGTCAAATATAATTTACCAATAATTATGAAAAAGGTTAAAACATCTCATGTCTCTCATATATTAAGTACACCCTAAACTACAACTTAATGTGTACATCTCAGTACATGGTTTCTTGTCAAATGTTGACTTGGTCATAAAAGTTTAAGAGGAAAAAGCTGCAAAAAATAAAGGGGTGGTTAATCATATCTTATATCAGAGGGGAGGGCGGAGTAAAATTTTATGTTTCTATTGTGCAGATCCCTCCAAGATCTGTTTGGCGTTAAAAAAAAGTGACCCTGTATTGAGGAAGTAATGACTTCTAGTGCCATATGGCACTCTCCAAAAAATTCACCCAAATAAAGAAGTAGCATGTCTTTATAATTCTCCACCCTAGCATGGTGTACCTGACCTTTCATATTATTGTTTGTTTGTATTTACTTTCACAGAGCCAAGTTCTCGTTCCGGGTTCATTGTTACATGTTAGAGTTGTATGTTGACAGGCTGATCGATTTACTTGCACCTCATGGCAAGGATGTATCCTATGACAAAAATTCCAACTGTACATAATATAGAGATTTACTATGCTGTTTAACCATAGAAAGGCCCATACAAGTTGATTTGGTGTAGTAATAATAATACAGCACTACCTTGATATGACACTAAGGGGCTATCTTTGCTTTGGGTTTTTTCTACAAGGCACCCTGGATTAGACCGCTCCCAATCATAGGTGTTCATAGTAACTCCACTCTATCCTGAAGGTTAATTGATTGATTTGACTGCCTGCCTGACTGACTGACTGACTGATTGATTGATTGATTGATTGATTGATTGATTGATTGATTGATTGATTGATTGATTGATTGTGCAAGCATACACTAGCCGCACGCACGCATTAAACGCTAATCAAGGCAGGTATTGAGGAGTTTGCGTTGAGGGTGTGAGTGTCGGTGGCACAAGCTCCTAGGGGTGCGGGTGTCCGGGCATGTGCCCTCCCGGGAAATGTTGAAAAAGAAGTTGTTAAAGACCGCATTTCTTGCGTTTTGAGAGTTATTAGACGAAAACATCCAGGTTTTAGAGGTGATCGTGAAAACATCTCCATTTCGCCTATGGTTTGAATTCAAAATTCATTTTTGGGAAACAAGTTTACAACCTAACTATACATGGAAAAAGCTTTTGAGTCTCTAAGCTAAACGTAATTAATACACCGAGGCAGAGACAAGAATGTTCCTTGATTTTATTGATTCTAAGACAAGCAATTTATATATTTTTCGATAATTCCTCTTTTTTTAACCATCACTCCCCGATTAGGCGAACCAGTTGTGGCCCATGAGGTGGGAGAGGGGGGGGGGGAGGGGAAGGACGCACCCATCTCGCACCCCCGCCTACGGCCCTGGAGTGGAACACGCGAGCGCACACATAGATCGTTTCTCGCGAGGAGACACGAAGTGCGGGAGAAAGTTTGCGCGCGTGCGCTCGTGTTTCACTCGTTCTACTATTCCTTGAGAAAAATAAGAACATATTCTTGGTCTACCTGGGTGCATTTTTTTAAGACATCAAGAGATTAATGATTGCAATGACTGAAAACCTTTCCCCCGCTCAGGAAAATACTTAAAATATTCAAATATTATGTTAAGTGATTTTTCATTAACTCTTTCAAGCCAGCGAAACTGGATATCAAGAAAGACAAGAAGGTAATTTCTAAAGAAAATGTGGTTCTCAAATTTGTTCCTCTGTATTCCTCACTGTGGTTATTTCAAATTCTTAATAATTCAGGTCACTTTACGGCCAAAATGCCAACCATGGCACAGGCTTGTGTCTTTTGCTTACCAATGCTTTTTACTGTGTTAGGGTCTCGTGTTTGTTCAAGGTTCTGTGATGATGGAAGCAGCCAGTAGAGATGAACTCTGGAGTATATTTGAAAAAGGCTCAGAGAACAGACACGTGTCCTCAACAAGTAAGATTGTGATTAACGCTTGTTTTCTCCTTACAATATCACAGGCGAGTTGAGCGATAAGGTCACGATAATAAAAGACAATCTGGGGTATTTTCTTAATGTAGCAGCAAGTTCTAGTGATCAGCTTTTAATTTCTCCCAACACTGCTGAAGACTGCAGACGGTGAAAATCAGGAAATTCATCTATTGGGGGATGCAGTCTTGATCTAACGTCAAGCTCGCTCAACCAACAGTGAATGAGATGTGAATCTTTATAGAGAAATTTGTTTTCGAGCTTTAGGCTTACCTTAATTTGTTCGTTATTTGATGGTTTGACTTGTTATAAAGAAACCTAAGCTACATTCGTTTGAACAAGAGGGTTAGTCTGTAAAGAAACTGTGATGCTGTGTCGGTGGGGAGTAGAAACGAGAATTTGGTTCATCAACAGAGTTGATGAGGTAATTGGCCACCGTAAAGAGATTCGAGTGCTGACTTCAGTTTAGTCGAGCTTTAGCATTCCGTCATTCGTACTGACGAAGGGCCAACGGTCGAAACGTGAGCACTTGAATCTCTTTACGGTCGCCAATTTACATTATCATCTCTGTTGATAAAACTAAGCATTCGTTTTGGGGAGTGACGGTTTGGGACTTTTCCATTTTCTCTTATTTCTCTGAAAGAATCTTTAAAAGAATGCACGGAATATCAATTCAAAAAAGGAAGCGATTTTGCTTGCTGTTTAACTTTTTTTAACTTTTTTTTTCTTTCAGAAATGAATGCCGAGAGTTCACGATCTCATCTTATACTTGGAATTATCATTGAAAGTACGAATTTAACGTCAGGTGCCGTTGTAAGGGGCAAGGTAAGTTGGCCATCTGTATTTTGACTATTCGCAAACAATAACCCAACCACTCATGGTAATACGATTTTCGCTTGCCTTATTTTACCGCGCTTGCCACTTTTGTTAGTTTTTTCTCGTTTCCCCGCGTTTGATATCATTTGCTTATTTTGCTTAGTTTCCTTCGCCTGGAATCAGTTCAATATTTTCCTGCGCGGCGCTTGGTATCAATGAGACTTTTCCACGAATGGCATTTTCTGCCCTTGGAATCAGATAGGATGAGTGAGTCATTTGAGAGATTTAGCATCGCGTTTACGTGAAACGGCGAACGTCACCTTGTCGTTTCACGTTTCACGTAAAGTAGGGTGAAACCTTTGACTTAAGCTGGAATTTTGCGAGTTTCGATGAAGCTCAGTGTTTTGCGACTCACTGTGGTGAGTTCATGAAGAAAAGTGCCGTAAGGAGTGAGTTATGAAGGATTTTTAAACGTGAAACTTAATTTACCCTAGTATGACTTGCGGAAAAATTATTTGGGTGATTATTTTCATCAATTAACTTCTTATATGTATAAGATAAAAAAGGAAGAAATACTTACGTAGTTCTCACGTAGACGACAAACGCGAAATAGCCTGTTTTCACGTAGAAACGGCAACCGGCAAACGCGAAAAATGGCGGGAAAATGGTGGTCACGTGGTCATTTTTGCCGTTCGCGTTTCACGTATACTCGATGCTAAATCTCTCGCGCATGGTCAGCTTTAATTTTCCCGGTTTTTTTTTTACTTGTTCTTCCGCGCTTGGCACATTAGTTGCTCATTTTCCCGTACTTACCACGGTACATGTTTTATCTGTACTTGATACCGCTGTGATAAAGTATGATTACTATTATCATATACATCTTTTGTTGGAAGAATTGTTTTATTAATATACGGGGGTTTGCGTTTTTATTGCAGATAAGTTTGGTCGACTTGGCAGGTTCAGAGCGCGCGGCCAAGACTGGTGCGACACCCGAACAACTCAAGGTAAGACTTGATGACTGGTGAAACCTAACATTGAATTTGTTAAGAAGCTGTGTAAAATTCCTTTTCGTCTAACCTCATAATGCTCCAAGGGTAGTTTGTTAAGCTGCGATATTCTCTCCGAAAAATCATATTTTTGAGCAATGTACCAAAGTGGCGTTTAGCAGAAGTTTGGCTTTACTTGCTTCCGTTTTCCTGTGCTTCAATGATTTGTGCCTTTGATTTAAGATAGATTCTCCCCATCTTGACGTTCTTTTCGATTCTTTATTTGTCTTGTTTTCCATTCTTTATTTATGTTGCTTGCTATTTTATTTCACAGGAAGCCCAGTCAATCAACAAAAGCTTGAGCGCTCTTGGTGACGTAATCTCTGCTCTATCCAGTGAACAACAGTTCATTCCATACAGGAATAACAAACTCACTATGTTAATGCAGGATTCACTCGGTAAGAACGCGCTTAAACTGCTCTCCTTTGGTGTACATTGTTATTATGGAGGTTCCTGCTCTACATAGGTGTTATTTTTCTCCAAACACTTTATTAGCAAAGCTAACAAATTTACAGTACAATTGATAAGGTGTTACAGGTTACGAAGCACGTGTGAATGTTATTTCGACAGCAAGACTTTTAGAGAAGACAAAAAATGCTAGAGTGACCCTACGAACGACTGCAAGCATTTCTACACACTCTCAACTTCCAGTGTTCCGCTCGTGTCTGTTATACTTGTTGCTATTAAGGCTTTCCTCCTCCTTCTCCTCCTCCTCCTCCTCCTCCTCCTCCTCCTCCTCCTCATCATCATCATCATCATCATTATCACCCGTCGACCAGGTTACGATCACATGGACTTGAGCCGGGTCCGATGTTTGCCTTGTCTTTCAAATAGGAAAGAAGTAAGATGTCTCATTGTATTCTCTGGTTTGTTTGCAGGTGGTAATGCAAAAACTCTTATGTTTGTGAACATTTCGCCCGCGGATTACAACACAGATGAAACTGTTACGTCTCTCACGTGAGTCGCGAGTTATTCTCCAGTTTAATTGAAAAAAATGTATATCTTGACTTTTTTACTTGTTGTTGTCAAACGTAAACAAAACGCCTCGATCTGTTTACCTAGTGACTAAATAATGTCTAATAATTTTTAATTGTGGTTATTCCCGGTTTTCCTCCCTTGATTCACTGAATATAGGCATTCAAACCATGTAGGCGCGAGTAACGGTGCTCCTCTTTCGGCCATCAATGGATCAAGACAGTTCAAGTCCTCTTACATGACACTGTTCGTTCCGTCTTGCCATAAATTGAGCCCAGTAGAATCTTTGCGGGGTGGACAAAGGGAGACCACAATGTTCTAAAAATCTTTTGCACGATCTCGTCGTTGGTTACTCCAGTATACCCGCGCAGTGTATATGTTTATTCTTCTTAACAGGCTGATTCTAATGCCGTTTACTCGATTGATTTTTGCAGGTACGCATCTCGTGTGAAACTTATCACAAATGATGCTCAGAAGAACTCGGAGAACAAAGAGATCTCCAGGCTGAAGGGAGTAAGTATGATAACAGTTGTTATAATGGCCAAGGTATCGTTGTGATAATCATCCAGATGATCATAATGCTAACCGTCTTTCTCTCCATCTCAGATCATTGCAAAGCTGAAGAAAGGCGAAGCAGTGGATGACGCTGAAGTGGAAGAGAGTACACAGGTGTGAACAGCGAACTAACTTGGCAATTATTTTCAAGTTTACTTCCACAACAAATCCTGTTTAGTCAGAAAAAACTAGTGCTTTGCTCGAAAAAAACATTACCAACGATTACAATGGTGCACTTTTGTTGAAACTTGCTGTACACTCGCTTTGAAACTATTTAAGGTGTGTTTGCTTATGCATGACCTGGATGGAAATGATGACAACTTGAATCCGTTCGGCTTAAAACGTTGAAGGACTTGTTGAAAAAATCAGCAGAAATTATTTATGCCAGCTCCCTTAGCCTCCCACGCAGTCGTTTGTAGGGAATAGTATTACCATCCTGCTTCTAGGGAAGTCGGTAATACGATTCCCCAAAAACGACTTCGTGGGAAGCTAGTACCCTCTCCAATCAATAGTCTATTACCCTCTATTAAGAGTGTAGGCTTGTCAGTATATAAAGAAATAGTTTACTTGATATCTTTCTTCCTTTTGTTTTTCTTGTAGCATTTTTTGTTAGGAAAGGTACTTAGATAATGAAACAGCAGTAAAATTGGATGCTGTGATATGTTTGAAGTCTCAATTGTCCATTCATCCTTGGTGTTGTTGTTTTTTCTTTCGACAGGGTTGAAGCGCTGGATTTGACAACATTTTCTTCCACAACTGAAGGTCGTACGGAGAAGATAGTCCTGGCACCATGTCTCACAATTGATTTTCTTTTCGGTGTATTTTTAAAATCAAACGGGGGTGGGGTGCTTCTATGGGTGAGGTATTCTTACCACCCGAAGAACGTTTGGCTTAGTCTATGTTTGTACTGTTTTAGTGCCGAGAAGAGCCGGTTTTGTTCTCTGGTCGGAAATGGTATATAAATCTGTTCTTTTTCGGCCTAAAGGCCGTTTTACAAATGCGATACTTTGGCATTTTTTGGCGCACTTTTTTTTATACAGCGTTTGTTGCGCTCAAGATGCAGTTCTAAATCGCACATACAAACCAGCAGTTATTTGAGCGCGATACCGCGTGGGTTTCGAACATGCTTAAAATTTGATATAATTTTGCAGGATTTCTTATCAGAAAACGTGCGGATGTTTTGAAATCGCAGCCTTTCGCGAGAAAAATTGAACTCTAGCGTGACAAACGTTTCTTCAAATAGACATCCAAAGTCGCGTTTGTAAACAGGTCTTGGCGGAGGGGGAGGGGGGGGGGGGGGTGTCACGGATGAGGTATGAAATAGTGTTCTATGGACCACACCCTGACCTAAATTTATCCCTCCCTATCCCCCCCCCCCCTCCTTTCCCTTCCCCAACTGGGAAATTTTCTTGGCAGGTTCCTTGAAGTCTAGAAATTGTAAAATATTGTAAGTAAATATTTTCATACATAGGGTAGATTTTTACGACATTGTCAAAGTTGTACTATTTTTCTACGAACTGTACCGACGAGGTTTCATTATTTAATATTTATTTCTCAAGCCGCTAAGCTTATACTGTTGTAATTAACACAAAAGTGCTGGAAACTTTATTTACTTAATCAACAGATAGGAATTTTAAACTTCTAAGGAGACAGCAGAAGTGCCCAACAAAGTTTATTATTACACATCACGGCTCCTCAGACTCTCGGTTTATTAAGGGTAATTTTTATAACATATGGAAAAACAATAACAGGAAAGAACTGTTTGGTATAAGGTGAGAATCACTTTTTAAAGCATTGTAATTAAACAAAACTGCAGCAAAGTACTGCTTAGTCGCTGTTATTTGAATGGTCACACTTTAGGATTTCATCCGCAGACTCAAAAGTATGAACCACTTTCGTAAGAAACAGAATGCACATACTGCTCAGTCCGGCTTGTAACTTCAAAAGTAATGG
Organism: Pavona decussata; assembly: GCF_977016875.1. NCBI lineage: Eukaryota > Metazoa > Cnidaria > Anthozoa > Scleractinia > Agariciidae > Pavona > Pavona decussata. The sequence continues at coordinate 1,852,316 of NW_028145546.1, forward strand.
TTTTGTCAACACACATGAACATCACACATCAAATTAGCCGAGAATTCTCATGGGTCACGGGAATGAAGGGCCAACTAATTAATCCGTGTTTTCTTATCTCTGATTTCTTGGACTGGAGTTAATAAAACTGATGTAGGGTGATATAGAAACTAATCCGCTTCCGTAGCTCAAACACGGCAAATATGCCAATCCTTTAGCTACTGTACCGGCCAAAAACGTTTCTCATTTGCGTCACATTGCATCGCAGAGTAATTGCACGGAATTGCCTCTCTTTTAGGTTTCCGCACTGAAGTGAGGCAAGGCTCGAGTTCAAAATCTTTGCTGTATAGTTCTAAGTGATAGTCTCTTATGATCACTTTATCTGCTGTTATCTCATGGTACTGCTTTGTGCACGCCCTCTTAATTTAAGGCCATTACGACAGACGGGTTAAGTGATTCGGGTAATTCCGGTATTATGAAGGTTAAAAATATGTAAATACTTGTTCGTGATCACGTAGATAGGTGGTAATAAACACGATTTTTTTAAACATATCTTGTCTTCATTGTGAACTATCTTATATCGCAATGCACAGCCATTTTGCCCCTTTAATTTACTTGATTTGGAGGTTCAGATAGTACAGGACAGCCATTTCATGGTTTTTGGGCTTTATTTAACACGATATTTATAAAGCGAATTTCATGTGGGGTAATCCTTTTTGCTCTAAACTGATTTAACCACATGGGAAGTGCGTTGGATAAAACTTCGAAGCACGTATTCCGCACTCCCACACACGGTCACTCACACCGCCCCCGACGGCCTTGGTATCAGACCATGAAATTTATTTTATTTTATTTATTTTTTTTAAGGAAAAAGGAAGACTTCAGACATTTAAATTGTTGCAAACGTGAGGAATGCTTTGTTCAATCAGGGTTGTTTAGAAAAGGCAGTTGCATTGTTTATAGTTCTACAAATGGCAGGAGATCTTAGCAAGCTATGTAATATTATTACAAGGAGGATCTGTCTCTTCTATAATTTAACAATCTTCTAACCGGTAACTCATACCAAGTCATGGAATAGGTTCGTGAATCCTGATAGAAAGCAACATGACCAAGAAATGATAACATTTTCCACTGCAAAAAATGTTTGTTCTCTTGCATGGTAGTCCTGTGCAACTTAAACTCACAGTTTCATAAAAATATTAAAATTCATTTTTATTACGCTTTTCAGCAAGAGTTGAATTAATTGATGAAACAAAATACGTTTCTTGCCATTTAACAAAGGTGCTTAGTGGCATTTGCCATAAAACTGATTTATTTTCACTCAGCGAATTGCGCATCTCTTTGTAAAGAGATTTTAAATTATGCGGGGCCCTCATTCCATATATGGAATGGCACGCAACTGGCTTAGAATTTTGGGAATCTGGGCGTCATTTTGTTCTTCTGTCCTTCTGTGGCTGTGCCTTCGAAAGTTTCTCGCTGTTGGCTTGTTTTGCATTGGTTTTGGTCGAGTAGTTTCATACAAACAAAATGGAGGCGATTAAGAAGAAAATGGCAAATCTTCGTGAAACCCTTGCTGAAGCAGAGGAAAAGGCAGACAAAGCAGAAAGAGAATTGAAAGACGCCAATGACCGGGCAGCGAACGTGAGTAGATTTCACTGTTAACTCGTTGTGAATGGGTATTCAATATCTTTCTCGCCCTTGCCAGCTTATGAGCCATTTTTCCATGATTTCTGGTTATCAAGGAGCTAGAGTGACCTCTTTAAACGAATTTCACGGGAAATTATGAGCGTAGTTTTAAGACCTTGCGATGCAAATATGGCCAAAATTCCTTTGCAATTGGTTTGTCTTCTTGAAAATCGGAAACGCGAAATATAAGCCAACTTATATTTGTTGATCGCCTTCGTTTGATTGTATTAGATTCTTTACCTGTGTTTTAGCAAGCTGATCTGGTTATAAGTGCAGCATTTGAGCTTATATAGTGCTCTTGTCGTCCTGCCTGATTTCGTGTCAAATGCAGTTTAGCTTCGCTTGAGCTGTTTTGGCTTTTTTGTTTGACTGGGTTTGATTGTTGAACGATAAGAAAATCTTGAGGAGGGATTAAATGGTCATCACTGAAACCCTAGAAATGTTTTTATCTGGGTAATTAATTGCGTTCGGTGGAAGAACTTATCTGCGTCATTATAAAAGCTAAATGCCGGGCGTTGGAACGAAACTTGAAGCTATAATTGTAGTGGTTCTATGTAACGGTGCGAATAAACTGCTTCAAGGCCATTTGAATACGAGGCAATAGCTAGAATCACCCAAAGTAACTAGTAACAAAGAGAGCCTTAAAACGTAAGATAATTGGGACAAAGAAGTGCCTTTTATACACAGGTCAAAAAACAACCAAACACAGGAGACCTTTTAGCCTCTCCCCACCCCACCCAGTAACAGGCAAATTTTATTCAGTGTACTAGGGCTCATGACAAAATTTGTAGCTCCACCAATTTTGTTCATGACTAGCCTTTCAAGACACTGTTTTTCAAGTCTTTTTCCAGGATTTGGATTTGTCCAAAAATCCTCAAAATTTGTTTTGGGAAATCTCTTAAATCATAAGGCACCAATTTGTTTATTATGTCCTACAAGGGTAGGGGCGGTAGGGTGCATTTTCAGAATCATTTGAATTGCGATGGATATGTTTGGCAAGATTTTCACACATCCCAACATAAAGTATGACAAAAACTTCGATTATTCTCAGTGTTTGCTTGTGACCCAAGATAGTATGAGGGTAGCGAATGCATAAATAATGATTAGGGCTGTGTAGAAATCTTTCTGTGTATTTTTATACAAAATAAAACTGGAGCAGGATACAGCTTTCTTACTGAAGTAATGGGATAAAACAATTTTCTCATTTAATTTGTGGTGTAAAAATATAAAATACTGATATTGGGCCTATATTCATTCCTTCTGAACAGAAAAGTACCATAAAATTCCAATAATAAGCCCCTCCAGATATAAGCCGGGGGTAGGGGGTGTATACACTGGAATTACCCTCAATAATATTACAAAATAAGTCAAAGTAAATTACACATACCATTAAGATAAAACCTTTTGTTATTTATGAAAGAACAATTCTGTACACTGAACGTTGAGCTACTGTATGAACAACAACTTATCGATTATGATTTGAACTTTAAACTGGTATAACTTTAACACCATGTACAGTATTCCATTTTCGTTTTTCAAGTTTATTGCTGTTGTGTTTGAAGTTGGCATGTTCAGAGGGATTACGATTGTCGCAAATGTCTACTTCACACAATATTATCATTTGCACATTGAGATATAGTTGCTGACACAAATAATATTAACCTCCAGTTAGAAGCCTATCTTAAATTTCCCGGCTATAACAAGCTCCTCAGAATATAAACCCACACCGAATATAAGCCCCTAAAAAAGTCCTTTTTGTAATTTTACGGTATGTATGAAGTGAGACTTTGACTTTGAGTACTGCTTTTTCTGCTTTGTCTGCTTTTTTTACTTTTTACTGCCTTTTTTTTTTTTTAATCTTTTGTCTTAAGTGGTGAATGATTAAAGCAACTAATTTAATCAATTGTTCTCGTGAGGAGAGTAAATTAACTGGGGAACAGGGAGTCAACTGACATCGTGCAAGTCAAGGTTCAGTTGTATGGGCCATTATGGGTCTAAAATGTGCCTTTTCCTTACCTTTTGTAGGCAGAATTAGAGGTTTCGTCATTGACAAAAGAGTTGCAGCAGATAGAAGATGACCTGGACGCTGCCGAGTCTCGCTTGGGGTCGATAACAGAACAATTGAAACAAGCTGAAGCCCAAGCAGACGAGAGTGAGAGGTAGGTCAGCTCGCATGCTTCATGTTATGAAGTTTTGCAATCAATCGCACTTATTTTGCCTTAACATGGTGTCTTTCTTTCAGGGTGAGGAAAGTTTTAGAGAACAGAGGCATGGCTGATGAGGAAAGGGTAAGCTTGTTTAGTTTCCATGTTTTGTGCAGTTTTATTATTTTGGAAATGAAATTTTTCATATCTTCAAAATGGTGAGCATCTAAAAAGTCAGCAACCCAGTGTGGTTAATCAAAATGAAGGGTTTTCGGCAAGACTAATTAAGTGCCTTTTTTTGCCTTGAAATTGAAGTTACTCCAGGCAAGCTCTACTTTGGCACAGAGGCATCATGTAAGAAACTCTAGCAAAATGCTAGGTGACTTGAAATAGTTTGTTGCTTTTCTAGAAAATGCGAAAGACCTCCACAAAGGAAATACAGATGCTTGAGTGATTTTTTTTATGCTTTGCTTGACTTTGTTCAGTCTTGTACACAAAAGAAGTCAGTTGAGTGTTGGTATATCTTTTGTTTAGGTTGCTTTCATTTTCAAGAAAAGTAATTAGTTATTTCTTGTATATTTAGCATTAAATACACATCTAAGTACATGACTACCAATCTCTGGGTCAAAACAGAGCTTATCTGGAGCAATTTCAATGTCAAGGCAAAAAAGGCACTTATGCTAGTTGCGGAAGACCTTCAACTGGAAATCCGCTTGATTACTCAGTGACAATAGATAGATGTCAATCATTATTGTGCTGTAATCTCCAACAGTAACCAGCATGAAATTTCTCATTAATAATTACATTATTACAACTTGATCAAGCTTACAGGAACGTACCAAAAGATTTTATTTAACAAAATGAGCAGTGAAGCCATCCTCCAATCATGGCCGTGCTGTTTGCCCCAACTGAATACTTGGCAACGCAGCATTTTGTATGCAATTCCCCTGCATTTTTACCAACTGCCCTACAATTTCAGTTCACTGGTCAAATTTTTGGCACACCAATTAAACTTTTAGAAACATTTTTAACAAGTAAGGTGAAAATCTCTGTTAACTTTAAATCATTGCTTAGTGTTCATTGCCTTTTGACCAACAGGGCTGTTAACATTTTCTTACAAATTTCAAGTTTTGTCAACCTATAAAAAACAACTTTGTTTTGTTGTTTAGTCTTCCCAGTTTGAAAGAAGACTGCAAGAAGAACGTGAGCGTGCTGAAAGAGCTGAGACAGAGTACGAGGAGGTCAGTAAGCATGTTAACTTTTTTACATCAGTATCACGCTATTTTATACAAGGCTGTTCCCTAAGAAAATTTCAAGGAACTCACAAGGCCAAACGCCGAGAAGTTAGGAGCCCAACATGTGAAGTGTTAGGTGCTGCTGCAAAAAATTTAGGTGCCCAGAGCATTTTCATGGACTCGCCAGGCTTCCGGACTCCTGTTGGGCAGCAACCTTGCTAATTTGTCAGTCACTGGCAGTCTGAGTCTCTTGATATCATAAAATTAGCACATCAGATTGATCATCATGATCAGGCTAAAGATTTGCCATCTTTCACTTTGTCATCACGCTTTGTTATTGATGATCTACCAACATACAGGATATACTGTATGTTATGTATGAAGCTAGTAAATGACCAAGCTTGCACCACAAATCTTTTCAAAGACAATTCCTCTGAAATAGAAGCCACAATAGGATTTTGTTCAAATTTCATCAAGTTACTAATCTAAATATGCTCCCTCCAAAACGAGAATAAAAAGAGGGACGCCCTTGCCCATTCTTGAGGAATGAAGAATTAAAATATTGTAATTATGCATTTTTGAAGACAAATTACTGTAGCAGGGAATTGGCTAACAACAGGAGTGATTTCTGAAGAGAATGACAGCTTATTCCATACGATATTTTGTTTTCTGTGTATAAATCATTTTTCACATCAAATCTGTTTCAAAGCCATTCCTGACTAGTACTTCTGAGAAATTTGTTACCTCTGTAGGTACACCAAAATTTCCCTTTGCTAGGTTTAGATGCAAAAATTTGGTATTTCTAGCAGTAGGAATTTCCTTAAATTTTCACGTTTAATAGTTGGCAAATGTTATTGTGGTTAGAAATCTAAAAAGTCATAATGGGGTCACGACACTCGTTTTGCAGATATTTTACAAAAGAGTGGTAAATCAAAACTGTTGTTTTCCGAGAACGGACTAGACGAGTTTTACGGAAAACAAGTTGTCAATTTTGTGCAAAATACAAATTAACAAATTTTGTCCTTACATGCAAGAAAGATTGAATACTATTTAATAGTTAGCTAAAACTGAACATAAAAATTTTGATTTTGCCATTATGCGCAGTAGAGTTGTGCACTGTAAAACAGATACCCTTAAAATGGTCAGAATATCTGATGCATTCTGTAGGTCATGTAATTGACTTTTTGGGGGGACAGAATTTTATTTGACTCCTCAATCCCATGGTTGATGCAATGGGATAAAGTTAACATCATTCTAACATATATTTTCTTTCTAGTGAAGTTATATAACATTGTTGTGTTTTTTTATTTGTGTATTTGTGAAGATTGCCAAAAAGATTTCTCTGCTGGAAAATGAACTGGAAGAAACTGAGAGTAGGGCTGAGAGTTCAGAAGAGTAAGTTGTACTTCTCTCTCTAACAGTCTACGCTTTGAAAACTTTTCAACACCCTAGTGATGTTTGAATTTTTTTTTGCTGATGTTCAGGCAAGTCAAGATTCTAGAGGAAGAAGTTACTGTGGTTGGAAACAATTTGCGCAGTTTAGAAGTCAGCGAAGGCGAAGTGAGTTAAAAACTTAGTTCAGTTCTGTTTTAACACGCAAAGTTCTTCTTCTTCTCCTCCTCCTCCTCCTCTTTCTTCTTCTTCTTCTTCTTCTTCTTCTTCTTCTTCTTCTTCTTCTTCTTCTTCTTCTTTTTCTTCTTCAACAAACCGTTTTGTTTGCCAGCCTTAATAGTCAGTTGTCAGCTGCTAATAACCACCCTGCAGGTTAAGAAATTGTCTTCAGACCAACTTTAAATGCTTAGTGATCCTTGTCATAAGTGGCTCAGCTTTTATCATGAAGATCTTATGCTGCAGAAGCACTGTTAAGCCCTCCTCTCCAATGTGCCCCTTGTTTGGCGTTAAGGGCCCAGTTGTCCAAAGCCCGATTATGCTAATCCTGGGTTAACGTGAACTTCTATTTGAGTATATTAACTAATCCATAAGGATTCGTTCAAAAATTTTTTGTCACAAGCCATTGGTGCTATGATTTAGCTTGCTATTTAGTACATATTTTTGAAAGTTTTTGTAAAGTTTGCACTGTTTTTGTAAAGTTTTTGCATGTCTGTATTTGTAAGTTCTTGTTAGTTTTTTAAAGTGTTCCTGTATTCGTCTTGTCCCGCCTCAAATGGTTTTGTAACTATTTGCGGGACAAACCATTCATGTTGTTGTTTTTCAAATAAATTGTTGTTGTTGTTGTTATTTGGAAAACTTATGATTCAAGTAAGCCCAAGGTTATGCTCCCTCTCTACTATTAATTGTCAATTAGGCTAATTAAGCTCCTTCGCTAGATCTACTGCTAATGCACTCTCTACAGCTTTTACAGTGGTCATATTTGCTTCCAGAAACACTTGCAAAAATATTATGTGATCCTTTACTTTTCTCATCTTTGCAGGCATCCAAGAGGGAAATTGACTACGATGAGAAAATTAAGAAACTGGAGAATGAATATTCAGAGGTGAGAATTTGCAGCCAATGATTCTTATACTGTGATACTTAATGTTAAAAACACATATAAGAACCCTTTAACCCCTTAATATCAAAGAACAAATTCTCCTATCTTGTCCCCATACTTTTCTCATAAAAGTACATGGGAGAAGTATATATCAATATCAAGAAAATTCACCTTGGGTGATCATATCCTTAATTCTCATGACCTTGTGGTTTGCATAATCATTGATATTACAGGGAGAAATTTGATGCTGATCATTGTTGGGCTTAAAGGGTTATATCTCCATCCAAACAGGTCATTCACAAATCCTCACTGTCTTCTTTTGTTGCAGGCTGAAGAACGAGCCACTCAAGCTGAAGCGAAAGTCATCGACCTTGAAAAGGAAATTGATGGACTTGAGGGTAAGACTGTGTTACCTGACTGCTAAGCAATGTTCTGTTTCTACCTCAAAGTGTATTACCTTAAAAATGTTTTTCATATTTGGTTAAGGACGGTGCCTACTATTGTTACTGCGCATACGTTCTGCGCCTCGCGAGATACTCGGGTTTCCTATGGGTGGCGCCTACTAATACACGAATATTTTTGCACGGTTTAAAACTATACGCAGAAAGCAGAACTTGCCAAATGCTTTTGGTATCTCAAAAGAAAATTGGGGGTAACCATGCATTTTTCAGAGATAATTAATCTCCAATTTAGGAAAAAATCCCATACATTGCTTTATATATTGGCGTCTTTTAGAGATATTATTGCTTAAGTATATCTGAAAAATGCGTGGTTACTCCCAATTTTCTTTTTGGATTCCAATAGGCCTTGCTGAGATCTGCTTTTCCCGCATAGTCATAAACCGCACAAAAATGCTTTAGTATTAGTAAGCGCCGTCCTTAAACAGTTTGTACTAACCTATACCCCAGGCCCTGGTTGTTCAAAGGGTGGATATCTCTATCCAATGGATAAATATTATTGCTGTCCAGCAGATAAAATGTACCCCAACCAATACATTTTATCCACTGGACAGCCAGTTATGCGCTGTATCAAGTTTTCCTCACTGTAAACAACTACGGCCAGGTGAACAAGTGGGTACCAGCTTTAACTGTCAGAAATACGACCATCTAAATGTTAGAGTTTACCCTTCAGTGGACTCAGACTCTAACCAGTTGAGAGTTGTCATGTCCTGATCATGTCGTTATATAAATACTTCAGCATCTGAATCACTTAGTGATTAGAAATACTTCAGCATCTGAATCACTTGGTGCTTGGTGCTCCCTAATAGTGTCACTGTTTTAAATACAATGAGTTATTTTAACCAATTTTTGTACTCAAATTAAAGTTCGTGTAATTATTTGTTTACTCATATGTATCATTAAGTTAATCACCTCACTACCTTAACTTTTTAAATTTCAATATAACAACAAAATCTCTTTTAATCTTTTAATCTTAATTTTTAGAAAAAGAATTTTCATATATTTATGTTCCATTATTGATGTGAATTTTTTCCATTACTGATGTAGAATTTTTCTTTTAGTCTATTCAATTGTAAAGCGCCATGAGCCCACGGATATGGCGCCATAGAAATCCTTAGTATTATTATTAAGAGTTTGGAGATCTGTTGGCACACAGCACACCTAACCAAGAAACGCTATTTTTATTTCTGTTTTGTAGATGAACTTGAAAAAGCAAAAACAGAATATGCAAAGGTGAAGGAAGAACTTGATTCTACCATGCAAGAGCTTAATGAAATGTGAGAATCACAAGCAATCCTCACTGAACCTTCATTGATATTCTTCTGTTTTGCTCTTTAAACTTGTATAAATTAGCAGTCATGGATAAACAGGATATGAATTGAGTTGTAAGTTAAGCTGAACGTTGTTTTTAATTTAAACCTAGGTATTTTGTTAAATGAAATAATAATTGTCCATGGAAACCTCTGATCTGGGTTGATGGAAATCACAAGCTGTTCTGATGTCGACACGAGCAGTACAAATTATAACAAAGCACATACTGCAACAGTCACACAACGTTGCAAGTGACCACCCTCAAAGCATACATAGAAAGAGCAAACATTGTTAACAACAGTATGTTGCATAAACTTTTGCAAATAGGTTGCAGTGCAACAATGGTGGCTGTGTACACCTTTTTTTGCAATTGAGTTGTTGTGGATTTGTACTGTGTCACCAAGGGCATCAAAAAGATGTTAATTTGGGGTGAAATGCTTCAATATTTAGTTAGTTTTTCTTGCATCCAGGGCTATTTTTGTCAATGGCATGAACATGTTATTGTGTTGTGGCTAACTTAAGGCCCATTTAGACGGCTTCAACATTTGACCAACATTTGTTCAAAAGTTGAACGGATATTGGACAAGTATTGAATAAAGTATTCAAACGGATTCAACACCATTCAACATTTTTGAGAGCAAAGGAAAGGTTGAATCGATGTTGAATGAAAGCTTAAACAAGCCTCCAACATTTTTACACTCTCAACAATGTTGAGTGACCTGTTCACACGTTGAAACCGTTTAAACCGGCCATTACAATAACTGATGCGAATGGTACAGTTTTCTTCTTTGGTCTTGGTACTGTAAGCTGTGATTGTGTTTCAAAAGTATACAGCGTTCCTACTAGGCTAAAAGAAACAGTACATGTAAACTGGTGTGTAAAGCTTTGGCCTTCTGGAGAAAGAGTGCCATGAAGTAACCTTTATCCCAGTTCATACTATTAAGTCAAAATCATTCTATTTCAAACCAAAATGGTCAAAATCCTGAACTCTGTTTAAGGCCTTAAAGCTTACATCAATGAACCCCCCTCACCAGCAGACTATCTCAAAAAAGAGCTGGTTTACAAAAGCAGTATCCTCTAGAGTGACTGCATCTGGTAGCCACAACATACTTTGGACATCCCACATGCCATGTTCGTAGATAGAATCTATTGATTTTTCAAACTGTGAAATAAATATTTTTAATGCTTCTGTGTAACACATCGGATTGGTGTAGTTAGCTGGTTTTATTATTCGTTTTCCTGAAAGAAATAAATTGTAATGACGACCAAGACTTATCCTTTTTGACAAAATAAAACCTGTTTAACCAGTTTGTGTGTTTGTTTAGACTGGGAGTAGGCTCTTATTTTTCTCAGGGTAGTACAGCGTGCAAAACACGCGAACGCGCGCGAAAACCCTTTGCCGCGCGCAGCGTCTCCTCGTGAAAGCTGATTCTCGCGTGTTTTCTCCCATTACTTTGTTCCTTTCCTTTGAGGATCTTAAGATTAGTCGATTTCCTCTTGTTGTGGAAGATAAAGTCGTATTACGAGCCTAAGTGACCCACACGGCTGGAGCTTCACCCGGTTTCTATAAAATAAACCAACCACGCATTCGCTTTTAGGGGACTCGTATTACCTCCTCCCCACAATATAATTCGAGTCCCCTAGAAATGATTGCGTGTGAGGTCATCTCCCCCCCGGATGGGATGCTAGTCCATCACAGGGTTACCCCCAGCAGTATGTCGCCGGTACCCATTTGTACACCTGGGTGAACAGACTGGAGCAAAGTTTCTTGCCCAAGGAAACATCACAGGTATGAAGAGTCTATCGTAGCCTCATTTCACCGACTGTCCGACGCGCTGAATTCTAACGCCGCCCCTCCATCTTGTCATAAGAGGTAGGCCCAATCAGGTTAGAGCTACCACCACCATTCACGAAAATATACCCTCACATTTATTCCATCGCGCATATGCCACACGTTGACATGGAAATCCTAGCAGTATGCAGGATGTCTCTTATTTTATTTTATGTTATGTTATTTTATTTTATTTTATTTTATTATTCATTCGTCCATTATATTTCATGTTGTCCCTTGAACCTAGTGCAATGGCCTTAGCTCCCACGGGTCTCCCGTAGCTCAGTGATGGAGCATCCGGAAGGTCTGAGGTTCGACTCCTGAAAGGAACAGTTGGATTTTTTTTTTTTTTTGGCATATGTTTGTGTCACCCACTGAATAATCAGTACATCATTCTTAGTATTCACCATCTTGGAAATTTCGCCGCATTCCCCGCCCCTGTTGAACCCAAATTCTGGATCAGTCAAATATCGGAACAAGCCCAGTAGATTTGTCTTTGTTCTAATTAATATATAATTTGAAATTCAGTCAAGTTTCAGTGAATGTTAAAGGTTCCTGGATCCACGAATGTCAATCCCCGAAAAGAATTAACAATTTGGCCAAAGACTAAGCACGCCCCCTCCCCCCTCCCCAATTCCGATCAGCTTTTGAAACTTTCTTGTGCACGTCGAAGCTTATCGAAGTTCTCCGAGAATTATCCGAAAATTTCTACCAATTATAAAGCCGGTTGCCTGTCTTGCAAGCAAAGGGTTTAGTTTGGCCAGGAAAGAACGGATTTTTTTTTTTAGTTTCTTCCAGCTCACTGTGCTAAAAGACTGGTATAGAGGACTGAAAACATTAAAACGTGACATGACTACGTAACGCGACCAACATCAGCTGAATATGTCATAAAAAGTTAAGAGGTGAACTAAAGCTAGTTTTTCTCTGTTTCTCTACATCAAAAGTTTTCTGAAAAGGCAAGGCAAAAGAAAATGTGAAATATGTTTTCTTTGCATATATTTCGAATTTCATGGTGAAGAAAGGCAAACTGCTTGAATAGTTAGCTTGTAAATGTAAACAGACATCAGAAACTACGTAGTTTTCAAGTAGATTGAGATAAGGCAATAGTAACGCCTTAAGAAGAGCAGAATCGATTACCGAAATTGCACGAAATATTGGACTATTTGCAACCTAACCAACGAGTTTTCGATGGTACATGATTTAAGACAGCCTATACTGTCGAAAAACATTTTCCTTTGTTGAAACACTTTCGAAACATTCAAGCAAAAGAGCTTTTTGGAAGTCTGTCGTGCCGGGAGGATCGAAGTTTTAGCATATTTAAAATTCCACATTACCCCCTAATATGGTTTGATAAACAATAAAAATCTAAGCATAGGGAGTTTCACAGGCCGCTGGTTGAAGTACATTCTTTGTCTGCTGTGGAGGGCTGTATCGGACTTTCAGGGAGTTGGCGCTTTCAATAGTTTTTTACTAGAAAACCAAAATGGAAAATGTTAAAAAGAAAGTTACACTTCTTCGTAAAAACCTGGCCGATGCAGAGGAGAGGGCGATAGCAGCAGAAAAAGAACTGGAAAAAGCAACAGAGAGAAACCAAAAGGTACGCATGTTGGCGTGTTTTATTTTTCAGTAAGGCGTCTTCATTTTTGCCGTAAAAGTCGTTGACCCTCTTTCTTCGAGAAAAATGTCGAGGATGTTTCGTTAGTATCGTCATTTAGCGCTCTGCGCTAGCAAGTTTGATAAACAGAACAACTTTACTAAATTTGTAAACAATTGGGTATTATTGATAATTAATAACTTTGTACTCTATTACTGTTTCGCCGCCTTGCAGGCGGAAAAGTCGGTCACAGAACTAACCAATGAACTGCAGAGCGTTGAAGACGAGTTAGATGCAGCGGAATCGCGTTTGGCTGACACTGTTTTGCAGTTAGAGGAAATTGAGGCTCAAGCAGACGAGAACGAAAGGTACACCCAGACACTGTCAACTAGTTTGCGGACTGTTATTCTACAAATTATAACGAACAGATATTACCAGCACCCAGCTACCGACTTTTACGAACCTTGTCTATCACAGACTGTTCAAACGACAGTTTGTAAAAGTATGCTTGCGACCTTATAGCTTTCATACCTGTACTGCACTTTATATTATGCATTTAAGCACAGGAAACGCTGTTTTTTATTTGGAGAAAACTTCTCATAGTTTCTTGTAACGGTGTACATCTTTCAATTTCAATTGAGTTGCAGCAAGCATTTTATGCATCCAGTATCTGTTCCAACGAAAACAGATCGCAGTTTTATAGAACAGAGATTTTAGTTTAGCCATTTCGTGACGGTACAATTAATGGTGAACCAACGGAGCTCGCGTCCATCCGTTTTCAAATATTTTTTTAATTCATAATCAAGATTAACGCATCACAAACACAGATGTGCTTACTAAACTAAGTTCAGTTTGAAAGTTCAAGTTTAATTTCCCATTTTAAATTTTGTAAAAAACAATGCGATCATGTTAATATTTCTGCTGGCAAGAACATTAATTAAAGGGATTCAATTTTTGGTCCGCTTAGCACAACAGGAGTCAACGACACAAGCCAATGAAAATCGAGGGATTTTGACCTCCCGGCCCGATTTTATCTACAATGACCAACATTATAATTGCGAGTTTCAACCGATGTTACAAACAGTGATTATCTTCGAACATTGTATTTTGTGTATTAGTTGATTTTCGAGCATGGTTCAATGACGTTTAAGTCACTTACTTAAATTATGTGGTAAAATGGCACTTTTAATTTAATTACCTGCGCATGTCACCAAATCTTCTCGATTCACCGTTGCGACTCCTTCCTTTAACATTCATGTGCGTGAACGTCCGAGCTTTTTATCTGCGCCGATTGTACTATTTTATTCTGAATTGAGGTCATTAACTGGTATTTTTTTTTTTTTTCGGATTTCCCTTTGAAAAACGCTCTCTATAGTGATTACTATACTTTGTAACGACTTCTGTCCACGCAATTCGACTTTTGCTTTGTTTTTGTCTTTAATTATTATTTCACTTGTACTGGAACAAAAACCACCTCTTTTAACACTGACATTATTAATGCCATAGGGTGAGGAAAGTTCTGGAAACCAGAGGATTGGCAGACGAGGAGAGGGTAATGAATTTTGTTTTCATGATTCATGAAGTATTATGGTTTGCGTGACATTGTTTGGGCGCCATTTCGTGCGAGCGGGGATCTTCAGTGTTGTAAATTAGGCACTGACATATTTATTTGTGGAATTTTTCCTCTACAGCAAGCTCAGTATGAGGCCAAATTGGCAGAAGAAAGAGAGAGACACGAGTCCGCAGAGGCCGAAATTGAAGAGGTAAGAAATTATTGGTAAAAGTCGTGTTGGAGTTTGCAGAGAGGGTCGTATGAATGAATCTAAAGAACAACTTTTTCAGTGATGAAATGTTGGCCCCCTAGACCACAAACTGCAACATAAATAATATTTAAAGGTAAATATATGAAACATATATTTTGAACTGCGAATGAAAGATCAAATAGAAGAAAGATCCTCGCAGTTACTACGGAACTTAAGCAGTTGCGAAATGAAAGCCTGAAAAAAATTCAGGCTTGAACGGGATTCGAACCCATGACCTCTGCGATGCCGGTGCAGTGCTCTACCAACTGAGCTATCAAGCCAGCTGGGAGCTGGTCATATTGTGAGTTCGTAATATACCCGTTAAGGATGAATAAATAAAGGTAAATATATGAAACATATATTTTGAACTGCAAATTCAATTTATTTTGGGAAGGTGTGGAGCGCGAGATTTTGTTTTTTCTTGCGAGTATACACGCATTGGGCGATTCGCAGTTTCCACTGCGGGTTTTAAACCAAATCGACTTGTTGTGATCTAACGGAACCTGGACTCCAATGTGGCTGAGAATGAGTGGAGTTTATGCGCCCACGCAATTCCCTTCCACCCGACTAACTGCCCCTGGGTCTCCGAGGATGAGTAATTTCAGAAGATTAGTAACTTGTTAAAAGTATCTTTTTTTGTCGCTAGTTTTACCATTCTATTTACGATTAGCTTTCTCTATTTGTCGAACACGCAGTTAGAAGCTAAGCTAGCGGCAGCTGAAGAGGAACTTGAGGAACTGGAAAGTCGCGCCGAGGATGCTGATGAGTAAGTTTTTATGTTAACACGACAGAAGGAAAAGAACGACTTTGATAGACGAGAAAAAACTTCGAAAGACTAGACTGGAGGCTAAAATTACAGCGGTTCTCGTCGTCGGGAAGGCTTTTTTACAGCTGAGATAGATATGCCATGCAGATACGCATGCCAGTGGAACCTAATTCTTGCTCTATGAAATAAGCAAACAAATAAATAAATACGAACCAGTATGTTCGCGTTAGAAACGGAACTCATCTCAGTCCTGAATCGAAGTGCTTGTGGGAAAAGGGATGGCGCATTGGTGAGATTACTCGCCTCCCTGCAGAGTTACCCGGACCCGGTGTCGTACGTGGGTAGCGTTTGTTTCTGGTTCTCACTCGGCCTTGCCTTCTGGCTTCGAGTACTCTGATTTTCCGGCTGGGAATCAGTGTTTCCAAATGAAACAACACAAAGTTTTCTGTGATTAATTAGAGAATATTGTCCCCATTTTTTGAGTGTGCAGCTGCTACTCTTCATTGCTTAGCATAAAAACCGTGAAATTAAGGAACTACTAAGCTATATGTTTTTTTGTTTGGTTCAGACGAGTCAAGGAACTGGAAGAAGAAGCCAATCTGGTGGGAAACAGCTTGCGCTCATTGGAAGTAAACTGCAGCGAGGTATAAAACCCAGTGATATCACGGTATACCGTAATTGCCCAATCAGGTCAATGCCATTCGTGTTGGCCTTCTCGTTCAACTTCTTCACCGTTTTTATTCACAATTACACGGCCACTTCAACCAGTTACTTCTCTTCTCTTTCTTTTTACCATTTTCTTTTCTCAGGGCACTTTACGCTAAACTAAGAAATCATTTCACAACTCGCGTGCGAATTTCCACGCGCGACGTTTTCAGGCACGGAAAAAAAGATTTAGTATTGTTGTTGGAAGTGTTTACATAATCTCGTTCATCGTTGATATGACTTTTCCACAGTCACACAAACGTGAGAAGGAGCTGGAAAAGAAAATTGAGGACATTGGGGTGCTGTATGAAGAGGTAAGATGCAGGTCCTTGCTTTCTTCCGAGTTTTGAGTACTCTCAGGAACTGAAGCTGTTGTTGATGAAAACCGTACCTGGTAGTGAAGTCTAAAACCGTTACATTTGCCGGTGGAGGGGGTGGGGTGGGGTTCAGTTGTTGTTCTTCCGATGCCATTCATAGTCTTTTAGTGCAGCACACGTTCCTTTTTGGGGGCTACCTTCATCACAATTTCCGGGATTATGAAACAGAAGGAGTTCGGATCGTTACTTTCTGAAATTTGACATATACGGTAACCAATTCGCAAAAGACCAACTTGCAACTTGCAAAATAGCCGGACGTTTTATTTAATTTTTGATTGATTACCTGACTGATTTGCCCCAACGTTAAACAGTATAACTCAATGCAAATAGCCGGATAAGAATAAAAAGAAAAAAAAAATTAGATGCACTTTGTTATGTATACCAGCGCATACACATATAAAACGACCCAAGGTTTTATCATCGAGCGTGTTTATCAAATCGAGGTTGCACTGTGTTGTTTATCTGTTTACTTGCTGATTATAATAATTCTCTATTATTTATCATGATTCATTGTTGTGATGATAAACATTTTCATCATGATTTCTGTCTTGTGTTGTAGACAGTGAATCGTGCGGACGCAGCAGAATCAAAAGTCAGTGATTTGGAAAGAGAAGCTGACGCAATCGATGGTATGAACAAACAAAGCATGTATTTCAACTGGCCAATCACAGCAAGCGTACTGTGTATCAACCAATCGTGACTTTTCTGTTGCTCAGCAACTTGCGTGCGGTTGCAGGTTTTGCTTGGCGCCAGGTGGCAATAGTTTTCCCGCGTTTGACACCAGATGCATGGTTTCCCCGCGCTTGGCACCAGGTGGCGAAGCTTTCCCGCGCTTTTCACCTGATGCCTGTTCTTCCCGGGCATGTGCTAAATCCAGCAACACAGGAACAGCTGAAATGTTACGAAAGGCTTAAAAAAGAAAATTGCATTACATTAAATTTGTAAATCAGGAGTGACATGCCTACAATTATTGCCCAGGTCTCAACGCCAGAAAGGCTGTTAAAGCTAACCGCGCAATTTAACGAGCCAACGAACCTCAACTGAAATGCCCTATATGGCATCAAAAACACCACCGTTAAACACACAGAATAAGATGTCATACTTAAAAGGAAGACAGGTAGGAGAAACTGAGCTCATCACGTGGAAATGACCTTTGATGTTAAACATGTGATGGTTAAATACAATGCTTTATCAAATTCTCCAAACACGCTACAAATTCACGGGAGTAGCAACATAACACGCGCGAGGAAGTTCTCGCAAGCTTGTCACTCCTTCTTATTTACAAATTTAATCAGTAAACAAAAAATAATAATAATAATAAATGTAATTCCAATGTTCTGTGTTCCGACGTTCCGTGTTCCGGTATTCCCGATTTTAGTACATGCCCGTTTCCCGCGCTTACCAGGCGGCAAAAGTTTTCTCGCGCTTGACACCGGATCAATAGTTTCCCGCGCTCGCGCTTGACACTGGTAACCGGTTGCAAATTTTTCCGCGCTTAATATTCCACGTGGGGCCAAGTGGGGGCCGGGGTCCACAAACCCCAAATTTTGAAATCTAGAAGCTCTGAAATGCTATTTTTAGCATTCTTCATGGATGTTTCTTCAACAAATTCAGCCTTAATGGTCGCTCGTGATGAACCCGAATCTGTTTTCTGAATTCTACAGCCCTGGTATTGACCAGACTGCCGGTTTTCTTTTAGTTTAGAGCGGTTTTCAATTGAGTGTCGAAAGTAATTTCGCGTTTGTTGTGGTTTTGCATTACTACGCTCTGTAATTGATTAACAAAACTTGCGCCACTTTCTCAACCAATGGGAACCCAAACCAAAACCAATCGTGTTTTTGGTCGCACGCGTTTTCCCACGCTTGGCGCCGGTTGCATGTATTTGCTTTGAATTCTGATTGGCTCGTTGTGTTGTTTACATCTGTTGCGATTGGGCAGAGCAATTACTTTGGTTTTGGTTTTACGAATGTAAGTGACGTGACACTACTCAGATTCTCAGATTTAGCTGACAAATAACTTTTCAATTTCTTCACTTCTAGCTGCTCTGGAGAAAATCAAGGAAGAGCATTCAACCGCGGAAGCAGAACTGGCGTCAACTATACAGGAATTTGAGGAGATGTGAATTCCAAGCCACATCCCTGCAGCTTGATTTCACTGAAAATAACCTAGCATTTCCTCTCTTTCAGATTTTTTCAGTCCTTTCTAGAACTGAAATTTGTTAGCTTTGTTTTAAAGCGTTTAATAAAGACATTTTATTCTTCTACCTATAAAACACTGTTGTATTCGAGCTTCTGGTTTAAAGCGTAATTGGTTCCTATAAGCATTATTTGGATAATCCTTCACATCCTGTTATATTATAAATAAGCCGACTGGTTCCCTGTGATTGGAAATTGGTGACCATAATGGCCATCTTTTGGAAACTTTAAGGCCCGGTGGGCGTCCGTATAGCGAGTTTGTTTCTTCCCATAGTACCTCAGGCGTTCAGAGACCGTTTAATAGTTTCGGAATTTCTGATGGCCTGGAAGTTATTCAAGCCATAAAAAAAACTCTTTTTCAGCTCAAAGATCAGCTTTGAATCTGTTGAATAAGGCCTGTTGAATAATGAAAAATAACAAGGTTAATATAAGAAAGAACATCGCAGTTTAGTATGCACACATAACAGACAGCTTCCTTTACGTAAGTAGTTTTCGAATACATGCTTGAACTTGAACCCATCACCTCTGTGTACCAATGCAGTGGTCGGAAGATCGTCACTTTTGCGTATTTGTAATATATCCGTGGATGATGTAAAGATCAATGTGAAATATATATGTTTAAACCGTGGATGAAAGATTTGGTACACGACCATCACAGTTGCTTATAAAAGGGTCTTGAAAGTTGTTTGCATAACCAGACTGGTAGGTGGGTACGAATGAACATTTAACTGGCTTTACATACAAAAAAAATAAGGAGCGACGTTTGGGACGGAGTGTGTAAACAAAAAAAAGTTGAGCACTGCTCGATTTTACGTTTACGCAGGCAATAACCAACCACATCGTCTCTTAATTTATTTCAGTACGTAAAGCCAATTATTTTATCCATATGAATCTGGGTCCAGTCCACTATTTCAATGATTCTCGATCACTTAGTTCTTTTCCGAGTAGTAGAACTCAGCCGAGAAAAAAAGCTCACAAGTTTATTTTCCAACGAAAAAGCATCATTATTTGCCCTTTTACTCACGAGGTAAAGACGCAAAATGCTGTGGCTTAAAAACATCTGCGTTTAAACAGGTTTTAAAAAATCTTCATTTTGAATATCCACGTGGGAAGCTCACAAAGTTAAATTTCCCAGACATGTCTAACAGGCCATGTGACAGGTCTAGGATCAGTGAGGTCTGCATTGAACAGGCTCACTTGGAGAGTGCAGTTGAACATTTGGATAGTGAAAGTAAGTCGGATTTTGATACATTGTAATTGTTGTCATGTGTTAAAACAAAGCGCTTGTTCCTTGCTGTTATAGCTGCTACGCGCCAAAAAAAAAATTTGCCCCTTCTGTAGTTTTATATTCAGGATAAAAAAATTTAAGTCAAGACAACGATATTTTGAGGCTGACGGATGGATTCAAGCTTAAGCTGCTTAAGGCTTCCAGCCGCATTTTAGGTTTCCGGCACGATCACACCTTGCAAAAGAAATTACAGTTCTTATTTACAGTTTATTTTTCATGAGCAAATAAATCGCATATATATGTACTTGGGTTTGTTTATGTTAATTTTCAAGGTTGAAAAGTTACTAGCGAGTATCAAAAGTTTTCGCCTTTTCCTTCGATGG
>NW_028145546.1:1877500-1910000 GCF_977016875.1 Pavona decussata
TGGGAATTCTTCTTATTCCTAAACTCAGTCTTGATGTCTTGTTTAGTTTTGCTATTCTAAATGACCCAGATACACAGTGCAATATATTATTCATATACCTGTCTATCCCTAAAGCACAATTTGGGACAAGAATTTAATGGACTGCGAGATTTAGATCCAGCGCTTAATGTATATCCGGGCTTCAAGGCTGTATCAATCATATCACTTTATTGTCTTCAAAGGTGTGCAGGAGGCAAGACTCCAAACAGCCGGGTGACTCCATGATAATCTATACAGCCAAATGAATCAAGCAGTGATTCTTTATTATGTCAATGCTGAAAACTTACTACCAAAGATTTATGTTGTGTTTTTGCTATTTCCAGCAGGAAAAAAAAAAAAAAAACTTTACCTTAGGAGTTACAAGTTACCAATTGAAAATATTAACACAAAGTAACAAGAAAAATAATATTGTGGAGAAATTTTAAGGAATAAGGACATGTATGGTAATGCAAGTATGGTCTTTGGTAATGTAATGGTAGTAATGAAGATATTTACTAGAATTAAACTTTATGAATAAATTTGTAGTGGAATATTGTAATGTTTTACTTCACATTAAAAGCTTGTACCACAAGAAGAAAAAGACTTTTGTTACCAAAGGGATTGTGACCGTACACAAGATACTTTTTAATCACTTAATTGCCTTTCCCTGAACACGGTATGTACACGGGCAAACTTACTCAAAAAAACTGGCACCTAATTGTGAAGCCATGTAAATATTAATTTGTTAAGGCAAATCTTCAAGAAAGGCAGACAATATGTACACCCTGAGGGAGGGGAGGGGAAGGGGCTTCCTTTTGTGAGCTGTTACAGACAGGCTCCAACTGACGGGGTTGCCTTTTTCACCCTCATATTAAGAAAAAGGGAAGCAGTTAATCTTAACTTTGGATTGCAAAAAAAGACTGAGGGGGTAAGAAATGCATTTATTCAAAAATTAACTACCAAGCAGAAATTGCAATGTGAAAATGAGGCTTTGGTTTGTCTTCAAAGAAAAGGAGAAGGGTACAATTTTCTGTTTAACATACTGGTAAGTGAAAGTGCTACCAATTTGGTCAGAAAGGTATGCAAAGTGTTAGGAGCTGAACACGTGGGTACAGCCTCCCTCCATGAAACTCTTTTGAGCAGGGCTGTCACTAAGATTTCAAGTTGCTGGATAAATACAACAAGTAGGCGGGGAATCAAACAGCTAGGAATTTCTTTTGGTTCCATTTTTCTTCTATTTTCCTATGAAAATAGCCGGGGACCATGTTCTTAGTAACCAGGGCAAATCGCCTGGCCCCCGCCTCTTAATGACAGCCCTGTTTGAGTAGCCCTTCGTGTGTATTCACCTAAAATATTGCAGGCAAGTGGCACAAGCATGCTGTCCAGTTTACAACTTCAACCATGGATCTCCATATTTGACACATTTTCTCTTTTACTGCTACAAGCTGATACAAAGGTTTGATCATTATCACAAAACAGAATGAGACAAGTAACTGAAAATATTTATTAGGTAGCTACAGTATATGTACATGTACAAAACAAAACATGTTTGAAAAGCAGAGTAACTAGACCTTGGGATACAAAGAGCCAGTTCTTTTGCTCATGGTCTTTATGGGGAGAATTGTGTGATGAATAAGAAAGTTTTTACCCTGTGCTGCCATTCTTAAATGGCCCAGTAATACTACAGGTCTAGACTGCTATTTCATATAATTATTAATTACACTTTTAAGGACAGTTCAGTTTACTCGATGCCCTCTTGTTTATCCCTGACAGCAGCCTGAAAACATAAAAATAATGAGAGCATAAATTATAACTGAAGGATCACTTGCATTCCTCATCTTGAGGAAAAGATCAATTATAAAGGTAGAGCTCTTAAAGGAGCATTACTATTGACTAGGAAGGGAGTTAACCGTGTTCCAGACAAGAGAGGAGTCTCAGGTCAAAAATCTCAGAAAGGTCACTTCCTGACCTGACAAATTGAATGGTAAACTTAAGAAGACTTGGAGAGAACCAGAGCTACTGACCCCTCAAAATTCTTCATTGACTCCCTGACTTTAAAGTTATCCAATTTACACTAGACAATAGTATGCTGACTTAACATAATTTGTACTTCATTATATCCTCTCCTCAAAATGGGCTTCTCAGAGATAATGACAGAAACAGGAAAAAACATATATTTTAAAATACAACATAACATGCTTAAGAATCTCAACTGGAAGGAGGTGGACCAGCTGGCTAGTTACAAGGGAGGACAAGGAGTTGAACACAGCGCTACTGAGAATCAACTCAAGGACCTCTGGATTACAAGTCTGATGCCATAACCCATAACAGCTGTTACCACTGAATACCCTTGATAGAACTTTGGAAGACTGAAAGAATAATAATCCTTAGGCTCGTAATGGTTTTTCATTGCTTTTGTGAAATGATGACAAGTTAAAAAAAGTTGATCATGTGGGCAAACTATAAACTTCTTTGAAATGGTTTTGTTGGGCTATACTGTAAGGCTGGTTCCGACATCATAGCGGTTGCTATGGCAACAGGTAAGATCCACAAAAAGGACATCTAAATCTCAGTTTTTGCAAACTATCTCAAAAACTAAGTTAAGCGGCTTACTAACGAATTGAAGTGGCTTACTGAATGTTGCATGCATGCAAAAAATCAATTGGTGCATGGGGTTTCTTTTGTCACGTCTGTTGTATTATTTCAAAATAAAAAGTAGCGAGATTAACCCTTGAAGCCCTAACAGTGATCAGCATCAAATTTCTGCTGCTAAAATCAATGTTTATTCAATCCCTGAGGTCATGAGAATTAAGGATATAATCACCCAAGATGAATTCTCTTGATATTTTAATAACTTCTACCCAGTACTTTTATAAGAAAAATATAGGGGCAAGACAGGCCGGTTTTGTTTCTGGTTTGCATGATTTTATGCTCTTTTTTCACTTCTGGTGGACTGCGCATGCGACTTTTGATAAAAAATTCTGATTCATTCAGCAGATGTGGGGTGGGAGGGTTATGTGTGTGTGCATACAGCTGAAAACCCTTTTGAGCCTCCTTAACTCACAAAGCATCCAATAATTATTGTCATGGTTGTGAAGCTCACTGTAACGTGATTTAAAAACTGAATGACAGCCATGGATACAAGAAGAACAGCAAGGAATTAACAATAACCTTAAATCTTTCTTCTAAAAGAGACACCTCACTGATCAAGTCTGTGATAGCATTTGTGAACGCTTCTTGTGGACTGTAGTCGGGTGTGGTCTGAACGCGTAGGACAAACTTGTGTTCCAGGGGATGAGGAACTTTATACCCAGCAAATAAAACCTGTGGATCACGTAACAGCTGCCTGTTGGAACATCAAAAAAGGTAGTTTAGATTATTACTTTAGTGGACATTCATCATATTCTAATGCAACTGTGGTACATGAATCTGATTTGCCCAAAATTCCAGATCATTGAAGCACATGCTGATAGATAATCGCTGACTATGCTACGTCCCTGAAAAAAATCTTTTGGATCCCTTTTTAAAATATTTCAACCTTTCGCCTAAAAGGCCGCATCATTCACTGTTCATCATAACTTTTAAATGCCAGTTTCAATATGTTTTGTTCAGAAAATAATTTATTGGTGTATTCAAAGAAAACAGCGGAGTGTTTCTCTCTTGGAATTATTGGTCTGACGGTGGCCCCTTTGAAATTTGATGTTCCTGAAACTGGCAAAAATACCAGGCTTTGTAGTTAATATTATTTTGTTTTCAGAATATTAAATTTTTGTGAGGCAACTCAGCAAATAGTAACTTGACAGACACAAGGGTATGTCCCCAGGGGGGATACTCGGGTATAAACGTGACGGGGGGGGGGGGGGGCGTATTTTTTTGGGTCTAAAATTTTCAACTGTCCCATGGTATGTTCTGTGTATGTTCCATGCCGAACATAAGCCAAGGGATTTCAAAATTCTGCGTCAAGTGGCCACTGAAATGCATTCACCAGGGAAATGTTGAGATGATTGTCATGCCATCCTCATCCCCTAGACTCTCTGCTCCCCTGCCTGTAGACTTTATATCCTACACCAGGGGAGAAATCCCAGATAACAACAGTTCAATTGAACGATTTGAGTTTTAAAAAGCCAAGGTAATTTTTCTTTACACTAATGCCTATCAGGTAATCTAACACCAGCCACTACCTCTGACTTATGTCACTTTACGCCACAGGCTACGATTTGTGCGCCAGCACGCTGGGCGATTTGGAAACCCACATTGAAGATCTTCAGCTTAACCTACATAAAATGTAGCCTGGGTCAAAGACACTTCTTTTAATAGAAAACTCAGCTCTGATCTGTTGTCCAACTGCTGTTGAGTATGAACTAATACGTGATGATGATGATATTCTGTTTACTTACGCTCTGAGAAGATTTCCCAATGTATGATCTTCTTTGTTTACTACAAAGTGTGCTGCATTTGGAACTTTTGTGTCTTTTGTTATAGTGATTCTGTAAATAAATGTGTAGCATATGATAACCTTAGACAAACTGATCAATAATAAGCATGTAAGCATAGTATTGATTGTATGTTATATGTTACAACTAATCTTGTGGATTGAGGCGTCTACAAATACCATTTCACTGATAACATTATTTATTAAAATGAGGATATAAATCAAGTCAGATCCATGTATCGCATAGAGAAGTCTTACATAATTATGTAAGCTTACTGGGAAGTGCAAAAGATATGAATCGAACGGAAATGATCTTGAAGATAGATGAGCAAAGAATGAGACTGATTTTAATACTTCAAGAAAAGCTTATACAAGCTTGGATCACTTACTTTTTTTCTCCATCAAGCAAAAGGAATGGCTCAAATGATTCTGGAGCATTCATTTTGATTACAACACAGAAAGAATACGAATGGTTTGACGAATTCTTGATTTGTGTCCTCGAAGTTGTGCATGTTCTACGGTGAGTACTTCATGTATGTTTTTCTATCTGTCCCGAAAGTTCTCTAGTTCCCAGTTCTCCTATGTTAAAATCTTCCCATGATGCATCAAAACAGACACTTCCCGCCAATTTTGAAGAACGCGCAATTCATCCTCCACAAATACTGAAGTTCTTCGCTTGAATTCGCCTGTTTTCTCTCTTCTTTCTAGTTCCTTTTTCTTTCTTTAGTTTCTAAATGTCCTCTTAGGTATTAACATTAGTTTTAAGGGTTTGACGTTATGAGAAATCCTGGTGAAACTTCTGAACCTCACGTTGAAAGTGAATCAGCTAGCGAAGGTAAGCTTTCGATTATAAAATGTGCTTTCTGCTTACAAAGCAATTTTATACTTTTCGAGTGAATGCAATAACTTAAGCTCAACTAACCTTGTTTTTTTTCCTTTATTACTTTCTCATAGCATGTGCCAAGGAATCCGAGAGAGACGACTGCTCAAGTCCGCCTTGCAAAAGACTCAAACAAGGTTAGTTGAAGAAAATATTGGAAATTCCTAACATCTATGTTACCTATGCTTATGTTGATGTCTATGGTTCTCTTTGTGCCGGTTCCAGACATAAAAGCTTTTTCTCTCTGCCAGCCATTACAAACGCATTCTCCAATATTGCATGGTAAAATGTTGTTGAATTTCCAACAGGATTAATATTTGGTCTCTTTCCAATGAACCTCATTGTCTCTCAAGACAACCCCTTGTACAGAGTATGGCAAAACTCGACGACATCTTTGTGTATGCAGAAGCATTTTCTTAAGAAATAAATAAAGGATTTTCTAAAAACTCGCATGTGTACTTGCCATGCTCTGTAGGCTGGAAGACAACAATGCTGATATATACATTCTTTGATTTATATTGTTGTTGTTGTTGTTGTTGTTGCAGCTGTCCTACCCTTTTCAACATTGCGTCCATCACCACTGACTTCTCCTGGTCCCTCTGCTTCCATTTTACCTCAAACTAACAACACTAGCAGTAGTAACTCCGAAAGCAACCCATCTCAAACTTGTGAAGAAACACCTAAAATAACTGGAGGTCTCGTCACTGGGGCACCCTCGCCCCCAGATGTAAAGGAGAGTATCGTAAAACCACAAGCTACCCCGGATCCAGCTAAAGTATCTAAGAGTTTGGTTTTAGAGAATGGAGTTGAGACACCACGTGAGCACAACACTAGCAGTGTTTCCTCACCGGAAGCAAATTCATGCTCTTTTGAGGAAGATGAGTTAATGATCATCGATCAATCCCCTCCAGCAAAAAATAAAGTAAGGAATGATTAATTTGCAGTCTGAGAAAACAGTGTTTTGCAGTGAAACTATTTTCCCTTTAAAATGACTTCTGAGTTACTGGGACTTCATGTGCACGGAATTCTTGTAGTTGTTCCTCAACCATCATAATCATTGCAGTGGCCTAGAAAAATAGATTTCAAGGCTGGTTGTTTAGTCTGCCCTCGTGAACTGTTGTTTTTGTAGAAACATAATGTTACCCTGATACAAAAACTATTCTAGAGCCACCGCCCCTGTTCCAAATCTTATTGAAAACCCTACACGTGTATCTCATTCAACTCAAAGGGTGCTTTCTACTGGTCAGCACTGGCCGGCCACACAGGTTGGTCGGTAAATTGAGTGTACCTTTTTACAGGACTGATTCTTTGAATTGTTTAAATGGCACAATTCTGAGTTTATTGCACTTATGTCCAGAAAATGCACCTAACCCTGAATTTGGGTACAACTTCATATAAAACAGGCCTGTCTGTCATTTTCATATGACTTCATGTTTGACAGAATTATGTATGTTTTTGTGAGAATTTAGATTAGGGGACACCTTGTGATGTCTATGATACAGTTCATGAATCTCATTAGCGTGCATTTCTGGACATATTTTCTTGTTTAGTGAGAGTAGTGTGTGCCATTTGAAAGCAATGAAAAAATGGCATCTGAACTGTCATTAAAATTGATGCATTTCATTTGTGAAATGATTGAACTGGTGGGCTAGTTCTGAGAAATGAAAAGTTCCCTTAGTGTTACAAAACAAACAATTGTCTGCTCTATTATTTTTCAATCCAACAGTCCATTTAGTGTTTGTTTTGTTAACATTAGTTTTATTAATTTTTACAGGTTAGTAATGGAACTCCACTTCTAAAAAGTGCTGAAAAGCAAAAAAGAAAGGAGGAAAGGGTAACTACTTCAGTTACAATTCTTTTAAGCATCACATCGGAGTCCTAGAACTACATAAACAATAGCCTCCATTTGGCGCGAAAATATGCTCAGATATTTGTCCGCGGACATTATCTGTTCCGAGAAGTGAACAGTTTTCAGAGAGCGAAGCTCGAGGAAAACTGTGAGCTTCGAGGAGCAGATAATGTCCAAGGACAAATATCTGAGCATATTTTTAAAGTCAAATAGAGGCTATTGTGTTTATTATCCTTCAAATATTTTTCGCAACATGCGGGAATCTTGCGGGAATTGGCAGGATCTGCCATTCTGTCATATGTCAATCACGTCAAAGTTTGTCTGTTGGCTTCCAAAATCTCCACGTCAGATTTCGCTTCAGGTCGAAAGCGTTTGTTTGGGGAAAAGGTAAAACATTTGAAAGGAAAGTAAACTTGTTTAATTCCGTGAAAGACAAAAGCAAGATACAAGTGGTGGATAAGGTTACATGGAATCTAACTACCTCTCGAGAACAAGCTAAAGATCACTGAAAGCGAAAAACTGTAAAGTATCGCATTCCGTAAAAAGTGTAAACTGCCGTCAACGAAACAGCCGGCGCTTTGTCGTTCTCTTCCTTTATCTCGTGTTCAATTGGAGCAGCACTTTATATCGAAAATACAATTGTGGAATTTGCTAGCCGCAAACGACCTGTGAAGAAATCGAAGCTGACTGAACCCGCAGTCGAATACGACGCCACCGGTTGTTTTTGCTGGATTCCATCAAAGCGCTTTCTTTGCTAACTTGACCGCATTGAATGGAGCCAGCAATGAAGTCGTTCACAATCACTGAGGATTAAACTTGTTGCTCGAGAGTAGGACAAGCTGCTTCTCTTCGTAGAGAATTTCGACATCTCGGGGTATCATGGCTGGTTTTTGTTTCGTGGACGAGATTTATGTTCACGAGCGATCTCGACCAGGTGAGCATTGATAGCATCATTTACCGGCTTGAACTCTGTCAGTAATGGTACTGAAATTTATGTTTTCGTGATTTAAATTCCTTATATCCAGGCCAGCACAAATTGCTCTCATTGAATTACAACTGTAATATTTGCCGTCGTGTGAGCGAGCTTTGAGCTTATTAATTAAACTCATTTAATAGCTTGTTGATGGCTTTTTCATTTCGCCAGACTGAAAGAAAACCATAAATACTCTTAAATGAGATGGGCTAAAACTTTTCACCTTTCATATTTTTCAGTTTCACCACATTTTTAATTCAAGGACTGTTAAACAGAGTTCAAACCAAGAGAAAATGTCGCAAATACGAGCTTGAGTATTTCAACATTTCGTTTACGAACAGCTTACCGTCAAAAACGTTTAGAGCATATGTTTTTTTCTGGTACTCAGGTTTATCGACCAGCAGGTTTATCTCTTCTTCTGTCACAAAAGCAAACCGTTCCCCCATCTTGACATTCATTTTTATTGCAAACTTGACGCTCCTTGAAGTTTTTGAAATTGGGGAATATCACTTGGGGAATATCCTCGGATATTCCTCAGTTTTAGCTGGGGTATATTTGGTCACGTGAGCTGTTTAGACCAATCGCGCACGAGCGAAAATATTTGATGGATTATAAGTAATAATATTTTTAAATACACACATGTGACTTCTCTTTTCAGTGGTGTTTTTAGCTACAATCATGAATTTAATTCTTTTCTTTCTGGTTTTAGGAAAAGGAAAAACTGGAAAAACAAAGATTAAGAGAAGAAAAGCAGAAAGAAAAACAAGAGGCAAAAGCATTGAAGGAAAAGGAAAGACTGGAAGCCAAGAGAAAACGTGACCAGGAAAGACAAGAAAAACAAGCTGAAAAGGAAAGAAAAGAGAAGGAAAGAGTGGAAAAGAGAGAGAAGGAAGAAAAAGAAAGACTGGAAAAGAAGGAAAGGAGAGATGAGGAAAGGAGAAAAAAAGAGGAAGAAAAAAGGTAGGACAACTTTTTAGACGCTAAAAGTACAATTATTGTATTGTAAAACTTTCTATAAAAAGGTTTAGGTTATGTTTATGTGGTGATAGTAAAAAACTTGAAGATATCCAAATTGTACTGGTAAAATACTTCTCCCATAACCAAACTGTATAAATACAGTACACCAACTACACCCTACACAGCAGTAAATATTTGAAAGGGTACAGATTTAAACTTGTACCCAATTTGTTGTGTCAGAAAAGAAGTTGAAACTATAGCCAAATAGGCAGTATAGGATAAAGGGTCCAATATTAAAGGCAAATGTTGTGGGTCAAAACAATTTGTGCTGTATGTTACATAATTATTTGCTTATTTCTAGTGCCAAAATTGAAGAAAAAAGAAAGCGAGAGGCCGAAAAAAGAAGCATAGAAGAGGAACAGGTATGTTATGTATACTTTTCACTGAATAAAGATTATTCTTTGAAAGTGGTTGCTAGTGTTTATAACATCACCAGAGGTATATATTGTAGTTGTTTCAGTTTATTTATAAGTAAGTGAACTCTTGCCTTCTGGACACCTCGCTATTATGGACACCCCTGGCAATAATACGAACAACAACTAAATCCTGGCAAAAATAAATTGCAGACCGTTTGACTGAAATAAGTTCCCAGTATTATGGACTCTCGCTATTAAGAACACTAACTTGCGGTCCCGAGGGTGTCTGCAATAAAGGTACTGTCACTTGTTTCTCCACCAGCTTTTGGTGTATGTTGTCTCACTTATGATTCCTGTAAATGTGCTGTTATTTTTCATTAGGAGAGAAAGAAACAAAAGCTCCAAGAAAGTTTTGCAAACTTTTTCACCAAGTCCTCTACTGTTGCACCAAAGGTAATTTATGTGAAAATAGTTTAATTAATGATGTAGTAGCAGTGTCATTTTAAAAAAAAAGGGCCTTACATGCTGCTTGTTTTTAGTTAGAAATGTGATTTATCAACAGCAAGTTGTTGTAACTTATTGATGATAGTATTCTTTTGCTTATAAACAACTTTAAATTGACATCATTTCAGGTTGTGGTAGAGAACAACAGTCGATTCAAGCCGTTTGAGATCAAAGCAGGAATGAGCCTTGCTCCAGTGATACGTAAACAGTTAACACTTGACGATAAGATGGCTTTAGATGAAGGACTTCAACAACAGGTAAAATGCAAAAAACCTACAAAATGAATAAAAAGAAGTTAAGTGGATAATGAGACTAAAGCCTTTGTTACAAAAGGTTTTAAGGCTATAATTTTATCCAGCCTTCACACTGAACACAAGAAGGCCTTTGCAGATTAGGGCCACAGGCTCCTGATCTAACATATGCATTTTGTGTGTAGGCCTATACGGTTCTACCACATCAGTCAGAGGACAAAGCTTCTTGCTGGCATTTAAACATTTAACCCCCAATATCAATATGCACTGTACTTACTGTTATGTGTACATTTCTTGTGGTAAGTAGAATTTAAGGCACTTTATCTTAGGTGATCATTCCTTTTTCTTCAGTATTGATATTGTCAACTTAATGATAGTCACTATTTGGTTATTAAGAGGTAACAACTTTTTAACACCTTTTTGGTTTTTGTTTCCTGGCCAAACAAATCCAAGAACTGCAGAGGGCAGATTTTAGAGAATAAATGTGGAAGTTGACTACTTTGCCTTGAACACTTCTTCTTGTTTTGGATTAGCCAGTTAAAAGGCAAGCCACCAGAGAGGTTCAAAAAGATGTAGAAACTCATCAGAAACAAACAAACCAAAAAAAAAAAAAAAAACACTGCACAGAAATTGCCTTTACTATCCACCTTTGATCTATGTTAGAGGACTGGTTAAGGCTGTCGTTGTCAAGCCTTTCACATAGTGTCAGAGATGTTAAAGACCATCTTTTAGTTTAGTCAGCACACCTCTCAATTGTTGCTTTGACTTGTAAAAGGGCATGTTAAGATAGCCAAACTTTTCTGCAGTGCAACACGCAGCACTGTCTGGCAAAATATCCTAACTTTTAATTTGTGCCCTTACATTAAGGTGGCATTCTTGTTCTACACTGTTATGTTCTGAAGGTGATTTTTCTTTTTTCATTCATAGGAATTCCCTGAATTGTATTTGAGAGAACTAGAGAAGAGAAAACCAATACCAAAGTACACAAGACGCAAACTCTCTACCATTGCTGAACATACAGAAAGCAGCTCAGATGCCACAATCTTGGATGATCCCATCACCATTGATGAGAACAGCATTTCAAGCATTGAAATCGTTGATCCAAAGAAAGAGGTATCTGCTACAGTTGGCCTGAAGTACAAGCTGCTTCAATTTCGGGAAAACCACAGGCCAGCATATTTTGGTACATGGAGAAAGAAAAGCATAAAAATAACTCCAAGGAACCCTCTCAAAAAGGACACGGTATGGTTAAGCCACACTTTTGTTATGTGATACACATACTGTAACTACCTTCAAGGCTGCTGTCCAACAAGAGCATAGTAGCGTGGCAGGGATGCATTTCTCAAAACACCCGAAAGGTTTTTGGGCCTTTCTATCAAGTGATTGCAGTTTTTGTACAAACTACAGTCGTGGACAAAACTTAATGTTAAAAAAAAACTGTGAATTTTGTGCATATACTTCAATCTACCTTAACGAAATCACCACTTGGAGAGTAGCAAACCTTCAATCCCCCCTCCCCCTCACTCAGTGTTGCTTTGAAGGCCAGACAATGGCCCAACCCTTTTTTTTCAGCGGCAGACCAACATTGATGAGGGGGGGGGGGGGGGGGGCGGGGGCTGTGTTGCTGATGTATCACTGTGGCAGTTGAATGTGGAGATTGACTAAAAGTTTCTTTACCGTTTTGTCCACAAATGTAGGTCAATGTGCTTCTTAATCTTGTGACGTTTTCAACCTTTTTACATTTTAAAATTTTGGAAAACTAAATTGGTTATGTGCATAAAAAGAGTAGTTTTGGGGGTCTGAAATATTTTCCGGAGTTTTGAGAAATGTACTCCAGGATATTCAAGAAACTGACATTCCACCATTTTTATAGCTAAGAGTAAATGACCTGCCAATCTCTGGTGGGGTCCCATTTTACACCTACTGCTACTGGGGACCAGTTACTTACATTGCGGAGCCAGTGGGAGCCCTGACTACAAGCAGTCTAAAATATTTCTCTCAGGGATGGAGTGTTTGTAGTATGCGTGAAAATTGCCACCCACATGTTGTGTCTCTTTGCTGGAGGCAGTTTTGGCAGACTCGCTTGTTTGTCCACTCTACTATCCGTGAGTGAAGTAAGAGACTACTTGTAGACTAAGATGGCCCTACAGTTGTTATCATTAGGTACAACATCTGGTAGTATACTTTTAATCATGGTGAAATTTAGCCATGAGACTGATTGGCAGCTGAACCAAGGTTGGCAGATCGTAAAGAAACAAAGGACCAGTTTACTGAGATCACCCTTCACAGGACTTCAGGATCACATCAACAGAGTTTATATTCAAAGAGTTAGTAAATGAAGAACACATGCCTACTTCTCTCTTACTGTAAACATATCAGGAAATGTTTCATTCTTCAGGAATTGCTTGACTATGAGGTGGAAAGTGATGATGAATGGGAAGAGGAAGAACCTGGGGAGAGTTTGTCCAACAGTGAGGTAATATAAATCAGCAACATTTGCAAAAAACTATTATGCAACTAGAATGTTTGAGATCAATATTGATTGGCACACTTGAATCAGCATAGAACATCCTGGAAGTCTCTAGTGTTACATCACACTATCACAAGCAAAATAAAGAAAACAAAGCAATTTTTTGTAGCAGACCAAAAAGAAAATGTATCAGGATCAACTGGAAATCCCCAAAGGAGCAGTAAAATTGCATTGCTTTGACCTGGAGCCCATAATTTCAGAAATGTTCCAGATTTAATGACACATACCACTTGATTTTCTAACCAGAATTGTTTGGTTTTCTGTGTAAATGGTAAGCACCCTTGGTCTAGGTTTCAGAGAACTGCTATTTAATAATTTCTTACCAACAAAGTTTTAATAACATGTAACCTTATTTTGTGTTTTAGGGTGAAGATGAGGCTGATGGTGAGGAAGACAATGACGATGATGATGGGTTCTTTGTTCCTCATGGTTACTTGTCAGATGATGAAGGTGTGGAGGAGGAAGATATGGAAGAAAAAGATGAAAAGGTATAGAAAGCATTGTTTAAGGCAAAAGTAATTAGGTAATTTTGATTTGCAGCAATATTGGTGATAACAAGATATTTGCTGGTAAGTGCGAAGCTTGGTCAGCTTATAGATTATCTGTAGCTTGTCATGAGCAAAGCAGGGTCTGAGACCAAATTGTGCAGTGAAAGCCAAAATTAAACATGTAAAGCATTTAGGAGTAGCAGAAGTTAATGCTAACACTGCGTTTGTCTGTGTGTGCACTGGGGAACTGTAGTGCTACATTTTTGGACCTCACAAGTGAACTCATGCACAATTACTCAGTCCAATCAGTAATGTTTTTATGCCCACTGCCTATATTACACGGTCCACAAAAACATATAATTCCCTGATAATAGTCCAACTTTTAACCTTCCATGCACTGACTCGTTGCTCTAACCACCCAAACTGAGATAAAATGAGATTCATGGTGAACAACTTTTAAGCCAGAAGTACATGTTTGACATCTTTTTTCTCTTCACAGGATGAGAATTCTGAAAATAAAAAGGATCAACAGTTGGCAAAAGCCAAGGCTTGGGAAGCAGAGATGAAAAGAAAGTGCAAACCCATAAAGCCTGTTACAGTGGGATGCCTGTGGTTAGAAGAAGCTTCATTGAACCTTACTCTAAAGCGTTTCGCAGCATGTTTACTTGTCGATGGACCAATACATGTTGAGAGTTCATCTACCAGCAGCAGAAATAATGATGCCTTTACTGTTGATTCCCCAAACACCAGTAACAGTGGTGCTCTCTATGTACCAGATGAAGGTAATTGTATTCTGATAAATAGGTTACTTCACGACACTCAAATAAACCCTTGGGTATTTTAATACAAACTTGGTGTCTTTGAGGGAGCATTATTCTTAAACAGAGTGTTGGTAAATTTAAGTGGTATTTCATGCATCTTGTAAACCTGATTTTTTTTTATGTGGTTCCCTTCATCTCACAGTCCTAACAATGATTTTTTTTGTGAAGCCATTTTGGAGTCTCCATTTTTTGCAAGGCCAAGGAGACCTCAAAGTCCTGAAAAAGTGATTACTGAAAAATTGTTTTGATGTCTTGTACTTTCCATTAGTACTGACAGTCTGGCTTAATACACTAAAATAAAAAAATCTTGTTAGTCTGGGCCTTGAAATGCACAAGTCTGACAGGCTAATTTATTTTAAGCCTTGGAATTAAATGTACATTGCAGTAGAGTTGAAAGTTTTGTTCTTCAAGTGGAAGTCTGGTGAGATGATGTTTTTGTAGTTTCTTTTGCAGTAGTTCTGTTAAAGCAACTTTTGCAATGATTTGTAGTGTAATTTATTTTTTGATTGCTTTACAGCCATGCCAGAACTAATTCAAGTAATTCACGGCAACACAGCAGGCCTTCACAAGATCATGAGCCTCTTCAGAAAGCAATGGACATCTAAATGTCTAGGCAGAGATGTTGCTGACGAAGAAGTTGATGAAAATTGTCCAATCTCCAAACGACAGCTTGAGAAAAAAATACAGAACATTGCTACAAAGGAAAGGAGAACTGACCGGCTTCGCTGGTATGTTCACAGTCACATTCTGGCAAAATTTGGTCTTGAGAATTTGGCAGTGGCCGATGGTTTGAACAGCTCAGATATGTGTGCCGATGCTACCATGGTTTCTGTCTCTCAACACACTAATACTCCAAGCATCAAGCAGTTTGTCAGGCCTGTGTCACCAGCCCTTCACAAGGCCACCAGTCCAGAACTAAAACACAACATTCCCAAGATTAAACCAGGAAGTTCTCCTCAAAACTCAATTTCTCCTATGGAGGTGGAATGTGCAAGTCCAGCAGTTAGTGCCAATCACTGTCAACCAACAGTTCAAGGTTCAAGAATTTCTAGTGCAGAACATTCACACTTATATGTGGAGAATAGAATCCTTACCAATGGGAACAACTCACAAATGTGCAACCCAGCTTTAATCAATGATACCATGACCACCGCAAAGACCAAGTCAAATACAAGCCAAGAATTAACTTCCCAAAATGTTGAAACTGTGTGTATTGACTGATATGTATTCCACTGGTGTAAAAATTGTTTTCACACATTGTAACATAACACAAATCCTGTCGCTGTAGAATACTGGTGAGAGTCAAACCAAGGCTGCGAACTAGAGTTAGACCTGGCGAGTGCTTACATGGCGTCACATGTAGCTGTCGTCAGTTAATTTACATGTTCACCTTCTGTTAGCAGTGAGCAGAAGTCGTATTACCAAAATAGCTCATTGAGTGTCTTGTTTTGTGTCATCTTTAGTTTGTGTCCTTGGTATGACCAATGATCTGTCCTCTAGGGTCTATTCACTTTCAGTTCCAAATTTTGAAGAAAAAGTTCATACCAACCTTTCCATTTCCCAGTGAATGTTACGTTGTATTCCATGATTGTGGACTAAAACTAACATTGGGAAGTATAGTTTAAAAATCATTGGAGAAGCCAGTCAAAATACACCTGTTAGCCTGACAATCTATCCACCTTGTCGTCAAAAATTGAACAGGTCTTAGGCACAAGTGTCCTATGCCTGGAAAATGCAATAATTGCATTTATTATTGTCTGACAATCAGGATCCATTTAAAATGTTATGGATAAGAACTAAGCAATAACCTCATCTCAAGACTGCAAGGCACGGACAATCTCCCATTCTTTGATTTGAAGGAAAACAAAAAATAAATTAAGCATTGCTCTTGTTTGAGTCTTTTGCATTTTTTGAAAATATAGTACTCAGATGTTTCTGACAAGGAAGCTAGTTTGTAAGAAATAAAGTGGAGGGAATTTGGAGCAAAATTGAAGAACAGCTTGGTTCTTGTTGGCCAGCAAATTTATGGGGAGTTTAAAGAAATTGTTTTTTGAGGCAACAGGGTGAGGTCATCATTTTACTTAGTCGCACACACACAAATGATATGCTGATGAAATTATAATTATTGCTTGAGACAGAAGTATTTCAAAACTTCCAAAACAACAGAGGATGGAGGAAAAGAAAATTCTTGTAGAGTATGAGAGGCCACTGCTATGCATGGCCAAGGGCAGTCCAATAAAAACATTTGAAAAAAGAACAAATACAAAGGGTACAAGTTCTTGTAATCATTTTATTAGTGCAGTAACAACTATGATGTAAATGATCTTCAAATCAAAGTTACAGTTTCTTTGAAAAAAGACAGACTCAAAATGCTCAAGAAAAATGAGAAAATAATTTTATCTTATGTGTCAACTATCAGCATTCTGTACTTTATTATATGAAATGCAAGGTTTGCTGACAACTTTAGCGCAATCAGCATTCTTTCCATTTCAAAAGATCCCCATGTCTTAACTGGTTGGCTATCAAAACTGAACAAAGATAAATTATACAATTTACATAGTTCTATGTTAAAAGATAATTCTACATGTAATTGGTGAATGTTTTATTTACACTCATTACAAACAAAGGTAAAGGCCATTGAACTCTACAGAAGAGTTACATTGATTTTGATCTAATAAAGTACACAGTAAAGATTTCACACCAGCCAACATTAGTTCACAGTTACCATGGTATGTAAACTGATAACTTGGACCTTCATTTGACCAACAGAGGGCAGACTTATCCCAAATCATTTCAAGTGTGTTTGCCACAAACTCAGCTAGCCTGAAATCTCATGATCCCCTTGTTTGCGTGCTACTAAGGCTCAATCGGCAAACTGGACAAGAATCATGCTGCAAATAGACAACAGAGTATCATTGTAAGTTGCGAGGCTTGATCACAGAAAGTATCATTCAATAATGAGGCTATTAAAGATGACATAACTGGCAGCTTTAGCTATGAAAATGTAAACCCTGTGTGGGGATGCAGTGTTGTAGTGGCTGGCATGTTGGACTTTCGATGAGATGGTGGGTGGTTTGATGAACAGTGGTTCGTGGTTTCTGCATTATTGTGTTGTTTTCCTGGACAAGAAACTTTGCTCTCTTGTTGTATAAATGGGTACTGATCACATACTGCTGGCGGCAACTCTACGATGGACTAGCATCCCTTCTGGCGGGAGAATCAATTCTCATAGTTGCTTCACGTTACAGAAACTGGGTTAAGCTACAGCCATATGGGCCACATAAACTTGACTGCAACTTTATGTACCTTGCCTTTAACCCTGGGAATTTTATACATGTAATAGACCTCTTTCATAAATGAAGGGCTTAATAATATTGTTATTCTTATGTATGCATTTAAATTAGCCTTCCTGGCCTTGCTAGCATGTGTAAAAACAAAAGTATTTTCACTCAAAAGCGAGGTCAAGAAGGCTTATTTGCATGCACATAAAAGAATACTAATTTTGCCCTCCATTATGAAAGAGGTCTATTAGACTGTGATTTCAAATTATGAGGTTTTATGATTTTGAACAATAACTATTCAAAATTTTGGGAACAAATGTTTCTACAAAAGTTGTTGCTCACAAGAGTACATGTAGTCTTAAAACAGTCCACAGTATAAACACAAGCAGCAAGTGTACTCACCATTTTTAACCAAGGTTCTATGCAGTCAAAATGGTAATAATGTCTACATGGTAATTGCCTAACTTCTTCTCCAAGTGTTAACTTTTCTTGGCAAACAGCACATTCTGTGCAACCATCTAAACAGAAGGAAAATAAAATCCTTGACAACTATAACTACAAAACTAGATAAAGAACATTCTTCATAAACTACAAGTCAACTTGACTGTATGGCATTTTTTTTTTTTTTCCAAATTGAAGCTTTATTATCCCTGAAAAATGCATGGTTACCCCAAATTTTCCTTTCGGTTACCAGGAGCACTTGCTAAGGTCTGCTTTCTCCATGCAAAAATATCCCTGTATTAGTGGGCACCACTCATAGGAAACCCAGGTATCTCGAGATGCGCAGTAACAAAAGTAGGCACCGTCCTTAAACCTACAGGGCTATGAGGATTAATTAAAACACACCGCCATTACCAATAATCCTGTAACTGTTGAAAAATTATTTAACCACTCCACTGTAAAATTTGAGCAAAGAAACAATAAATTATGGTACAGCAGTTAAGCCAGGCAAAACAGTTTTCTTGAAATCTAGTGTTCAACAGTGGCACCAGTAAATTAAACTTTGACATTTTTCACAAATTCAAACACAAGAGAAATGAAGACATTTGTTTTGATTCTTACCTACTAATTGCTGTGAGACTACTATTTTTGGAAGAGTTTGTATTCTCTCTGAGTCAGCAGGGGGTGGACCAGTTCCTTCCATTTGATTTAAGAGCTGATGAAAAAATAAAACACCAATTTAATATTCATGTAAAAGGAAGTGAGGGCATAAATTATAATTTAGAAAATCAATTGAGAAATACCAATATTCAAATAATGATTATTATTTCTAAGGGAAGTGCTGCAACAGGCAACATTTCATGCAACTTTCTTCACGACATAACGGTTTAGTGGCTTAATTCCAACATAAACTGCCTAAAAGATTTGCCTAATAAATGGACATTTTGTCCACAGTTTTCCTTCACTGAATAGACCCAACCCATACTTTTCACAGTGACTGTTAAAATTGAAAAAAATTGCAAGTTAACTTTAGCCATGGCATAGAATGTGACACTCAATAACGCTTTTTCATGTACTTTTGTGAAATAACAACCGTTTGCCGTGAGACAATTGGCACAAAATATTGCCTCATATATAACACTGTCGTTTGTGGGATTACTGTCTAACCTGTGTTATAATTGTATCCAACCCTTCTGTACCCCACGCATAATCAGCTGGGTTTCCATGGAGACGGAGAATATTGCTGTAAAGATATGAAAAGAAAATTGGAACCCATTAAATAATAAATCAATCAATCACCCATAATGCATAATTAATCAATATTGCTTATAATAACTTTTTAAATGAATTACCGCTTGTTTGCTATTTGATTGAAGAGTCTTGTGCAAATCAAAATTGCTCCAAATACAGGTAAGCTCTACCTCTATTTTTGCAGAAACTGGTTATCATGCAAGCACTATAGTTCTGTATTTTTTTTTTTTTGAGCAAAATTTATTAAATACAAAGATCATGGATCTGCCTTTTACTTAATGCTAAAAACCGAACCAACTCAGACAAGG
Source organism: Pavona decussata (assembly GCF_977016875.1). Taxonomy (NCBI): domain Eukaryota; kingdom Metazoa; phylum Cnidaria; class Anthozoa; order Scleractinia; family Agariciidae; genus Pavona; species Pavona decussata. Next base: position 1,896,901 of record NW_028145546.1, read on the forward strand.
TATAGGACATAAACAAATCAGTGAAGCAGTGGTTCATCTTTTCCTCTGTGATGGTCGCTTGAGTTCTTTAAAAATATATATGCTAAATAAATAATATTGCTTGTTTTTCACCCTTTTGCTCAAAAACTAAGTACAGAACAAAGCTTCAAGCGTGATGACCAGTCTATGTGCCAATTTAGAGTTTATTTAAAAAAATTTTGATTTCAAGGCAAAAAGTCACTTGTGATAGTTTTGCATGAATGACATGGGTATGAGTGCTGATATAAATAGCAAGTTAATGTAGCTAACATCGTCCACTGTTCTGATAACAAGTTCCTTGGAATGTTCGTAATGCACTATGTCAACAAAATGGTAACTCTGTGGTCATGCCATAGTGATAAGCAACAGAGTTAAGCTCTTTGTAGTTCACTGTACTTTGCAAGTAAAGTGAGCAAATATGCAAGTAGAACATGCTCAGGATATTTGTTTTTTCACGCTCAAGGAACAAGTGAGAGCATTTTCCTTCCAGCAATAATCTATAGCCCACATCTGAACACTGCACTTTTAACATAATAGGCCTTCTGCAACCGTTGATCACGTGACCTACTTTTCTTAAACACAACGATTTACCTATTTTTAGCAAATGATTTTATCAAAAATGGAAAGAGTGTGTAAAAATAACCTAACATGCGAATTGTCAGGCTTATATCTTCTAAGGGGAAATTTTTATGGACGTTCAAAATTAGAGGGATTTGTTCGAGAAAAAGCCAGCTTGCCATCCAGTCACGTTTCAGTGCTTTTCCATACAAATCCTTGTAAATTTTGCAATTTTTAAACTCGCACAAAATCTTTTGCTTTCATTTTATTGGTCTGAAAATGCATTTTCCAGCTAAGTTTGTCACCCTCTTTCATTCTGTGTAGTTATATTATATACCACCTCCTTTTTGTGCGATTAACTATGGAAAATGTGACTGGATGGCACCGGCGCCTTTCTCGCTCCCATACAAAACCTTACAATTTTTCCAACATTTAAATCGTCCTGAAATCTCAGCCTTCAAGGTTATTGATCTTAAAATTGAAGGGGTGCCGGGAAAAAAGCCCTAAGTGACTTCTGATAAATTGCTAGATTCTTCTTACAAATTTCCTTGTATTCGCTTGTGAAACAAAAGGAGAATTTGACCTTACATCAAAAGTCACTTAGGGCCTTATTCTGCACACCCCTTCAATTGGTGTTCCAGCTAAATAAAATATGCTCTTTGCATTTCTGTAATTCCTATAGCTGCGGCTGCAAGTTTGCCAATTTTTGGTCACATGATCAACTTTTGCAAAAGGCCTTAGCTATTATGCTTATTTCTTGTTGGTTCTTGCCTCACTCTAGGGTTTTCCACTAAATTTCTGATTTTCTTCATTCCTTAAAAACCAACGTTTCCAAATTCTCTTTTGACCAGAATATTATATAGCATAGCTACATCATTCAGCAACTTTCCCAACTGACTATTTCTGGATTAGACAAAAGGCACTACTATTACATAATTATGAAAATGGTATGTTATGGTTACATGACTTATACATGTACTTACAAAGGAAATCCAAGGTTGCCAGGTGGACCTGAAGTATCATCTTCACTGGTAACACCTGAAGCAAGCATAAAGGCAAAGTAAACAAACAGCAACTGCACGGGGGAAATTGGCTCTTGCTATCTCCTATAACTCCATACAATGTATTACTGTCATGAACCCAAGCAATATTCTTTCGTACAGCCCTTATAATTATTGAATGAGCTAATTTGCAATAAATAAATATCTTAGGAATGAAGGAGAATACCTTGTGCTCCTAAGCCTCCAAAAAGGTTCTGAAGAATCCTGTAGAAAAAAATCACATCAAGTCATTATTCACCACTGCATGTACATCATTTAGCCATCTGAAAGTAACTGATTCAGAAGCAGTTTTTGTGGTGAAAGTTAAGAATCCTCAGCCAGGAAGCCGACTCACATATCAATCGCTGCAGCAGTAGTAGCATTTGCGGGATCCCCTCTCTCCCCTGATCTTTGATTGGTTCGAATACTTATTCTTGTTCTTGGTCTTCGAGCTCTTCTTGACCGTCCTTCCTCAGTTGACGCTGCTAAAAAAACAACATATTGTAATGAGTCATTTTCTGCATCTTCAAACATGAATCCCCTTCACTTTCAGAGGAAAACCTTCACTTTTAAATCTGTTGCATTTATACTAAATTTACATTTTGGTCAGTACTATGGAACAAAAAATTACATAACTGTAGAATAAAGTAAAAAAAAAGTTTTAAGTTACCTGCAGCCAGTCCTCCTAGCAAACCTCTTTGAAGTAACTGTAAAATAAAAGTAGACTTTTTAAGGAACTAAATTGAGATAGTTCAATGGCAGATCATTCTGAGTATAAACAGTAATGCCAATTTCAATTTCTGAGGGCATCATGGAAGGCTCATCTTTCTTTAAAAATAGTCTCCACAATAATTGCAAGCAATGAGCATCATCATTAGCTTCTAACAAGTAATAACCAAAGATTAGGGAGTGCGTTTGATGATCTCGATCCCAGGCTTTCCCTCCTTTGCCAGGTTGATGATGATGTCATCCGATACTGCAAAATCTGCGGGGTATGCCAAATACGCGTCCCAAGATCCATTAGTTCATTTGTTGATGGTCAACTGTCCCATACAATCTTGACTCTAATCTGTATTAGGAACCTGCGTTCTTTCTACGTCGAACGTAATTAGCTTTTGCAACATATATATGCAACCTTGCAAAAGTAAACTATGTACAATATATATAGTATGGACCTTCACATCAGGGTATGGGAATAAGACTGAGTTTCAGTATAACTGTTCTAGTGTAACTACTTTAGATTCTCATCTCCCATCCCAACCTCATTTCAAACTTCCTTCTACAACAGGAAGACCAGAGCTCTGGAAAAATGGCTGCTTTGAGACTTGGTTTCAAAGCCAGATTTGATGCATTCTAGTAAAATATAACGTCTCTAATCCAGAGGTTGCTGTTAGCAATACCTCATACAATTTGCAGTTTACAAAGAAAAGAAAAACACACATACCTCTGCAAATTGTGCCGCAGGATCTCTTTCAACATCAACGAAACTGTCTTCTTCCTCAGTACTGAAATACATATGTATAGCAATAATCTGTTCAATGGAGGCTGTAAATAGCATTGGTATAATGATGTGGGAATTAGGGGCAGCATTGCCCTTTTCCAAAAAAACTCATTGTGTTATTATCCTCTTTCATGAGAAAATGAAAGAATTTTTGCACTTGAAGCACTATTTTTTAGGCTTTGTTTAGTCCTTGTTGGTCTTCATTTTAAGCCATTTCCTTTCTACCTTGATCCACCTAAAAGCACGAAAACTTGTACAAGTTAGAGACGGGACCACCACTTCTACATGGTCATCTGTGTGATGTGAAGGTATGGTTATTTTATTTAATACTTTATCCAATCTTATGATCCCTATTATAGCTACGGGAACAGCAACAAGGTCCAATACCAACTGTAGGCATTCTACAACTATAAAGCAAGCAACCGTGAAGACGACCAGCAGCATTGAAAACCAAAGACAAAATAACAAACCAAACACTGTGTCCCAAACATGCCTTGTTCTGCACTCACTACATTTTAGCATTTCAAACCAAACATAACTCATAAGATGTGATTACACATACCTATCGCTTAATTGTTCAATAAATTCTCCCTGACACTGTGAGCAAGTAAAGTCCTAATAAAATACCAACAATGCACAATTAGTGTTCACAGAGTTAGTATGCTAAAATAATACAATAACCATTGCTGATATCAATATTATTGCTGAGTGCACAAACTTGTCCACTAGATCAACACCCAACCATTAGTCAGAATAGAGTTTTCTCAATGCAATGGCAATTGTACGAGTCTTGCATTGATGCTGGAAAGCTAACAGAAGACTGAACTAGTAGCTAAGGTTTGTTTGATCACGCTGACATAGAGGATAAAGATTTACATCAGTGTATTTAATTTGATATAACAGTGCATCGATCCTTCATAAATTGAAGATATTGATCAATATTTCAGGCATATCATGTCTGTTGATTAATAATGTCATTGTAAAAGGTGAAAAATTAAATCAGATTGTTATCAAGAATTTCCTAATAACTGTGTGATATCAAGAAAGTGATTTGTGTAAATCACACATCCATAGCTACAATTCTTATACCAAACTTACGTATTTCACAATCTTTGAAAACAATTTACCGGAGAGTTTCTATTTTAGCCAGTCCAATCTGTTTATAGACTGTAATACCATGCTTCTCTCAGTGTGTGCGATACTTGAGTCGGCTCGTGACACAGACGGTACAGTAAACATTTATAACAAGGCAAAGCTTACACTAATATAAATTCTCTGCGGAAACTGGTGAAGTCACAGAAAATTCTGTTTGAGTTTTTAAAATCAATCTGGTGTCGACCCTAACTTGAGCTCCTAGACTATAATCTTAATACTGGCTAGTAGTATAACGTATTATGAAACAATGAAAGAAGTCCACCTAATGAAAACAAGTATAAATGCGGCTGATTTAAAAACCGGATAATTTGATAAAGCGAAAACGAAACTGAATCAACTCAGTAACATTTCAGCAACATTTAGCGTCGCTTTTCATGAGATCACGACGCTAAAATGGGCCAACAAATGACTTAAAGTGTGCTACAGAGTAGGAAAAATTACCGGTAAGTTAAGAGAAACTTCTCTATTGCATTCATGGCAATAAAATCTCTCGTTTTGTCTCTCCACTGCAGCTTCGGCCATCTTGCTAATTCGACATCGACATTGCCATTGCTACCATTTTAGGAAAAGGTGACGTCATCACAAATGGTGACGAGCTGAAAATCATGTGCTACACTATGAGTAGGCTTACATACAGTCACGTCCTGTTCTCGTGGTCTGATATAAAGGCGTTTCCAAAGGCCAGACAAAAGAATCGAAATCAGATGTTTCACCTGGTGCCCTGCCTTTAAAATTCAGTGCAACCTGTTCACAGACAATTAGGACTTTATAATATATCATAGTTCCTTACGGAAGTAAAAAAAAGTTGGAAAAATATATATATATATATTGCGGTTTGGAAAACAAACCTACACCAACGCATTGCGGAACAGAGTAGTAAGGTCAACAATTGGGAAACACATCAAACACATATGTCCTTAACCAAGAATTCGAACTTTTTGGCACCGGGACAAATTTGACGGTCTCGTCTATGAGATGTTGTTTATAAAAGAGCTGAACCCGTCACAGAGATTCAAATCGTGCGAAAGTATTTCACTTTCCGCCTACAGGAATGCCGATTATTGTACTGATTTTATTCAGTTTATTCATTTTGAACTCTATTGCTGACATCCACAACTTTAATTGACTTCATTTCTTCTGATGTTATTTATTACATCGAAAGAGATACGTTAAAACATTTGAAATATGTTACAATATGTCAATAGTTGAATAGACTAAGTGTCATCAATGCAGCTCATCTCGTCTATTCTTACCAAGCAGCTAAAATCCCGGTTGATATGATACATACCTTCACTTTGTAATGCTGACTTTATATCAGTTTTACTTTTGCAACTGCACTCTTAAGATAATCATATGTCTCGTTCTAGCTTGTTCGAACCGATCGTCTTTTCTGCAGTTTGGCCACAATAAGAGATCTGGAAACTGATAATCTTCAAAAAGTCACAGCGCTTCAGTTCTATCTTGTTTGATGGAGTTGTTGTTAAATAGCGACACTGTGTGTGTTCCTATGGTCGACATTGAGGATCGGGACACATGTCGAGGAAATTATCGATAACTAGCGCTCTACATTCTATTTCCAGCTATTTTGTACAGTCCGCTTTAATACTTCCGCATTCTTCAAGATCAAGGTCGATCAAGGTCGATCAAGGTCAAAGTATATTACACGGGATCTAAACTTGAGCCACAAGAAAACTGAAGATTTACTGAAGCTACTTAAGCCGTTTATGACAAGGCAAAACTCAAAATACAACGTCAAATCGCTATCCCCATGATCCATGCTATCCCCTTGTTAAGAAGACAGAACACTAACTGGCGTGCGCGCGGATAGAGCACGCGCACGCATAGACTGATTTGAATATTTATATATATATATGGAGAGAGAGAGTTTCGTAAGTAAGTTACGCGTACTATCATCGCGTGTGCGTGATGGTGTTTAGTTGAGACGTTTTTTGGGATTATTTTTGATAAAGTTTAGTGCCGGGTTTTTTGGCCGATTACCGTGTCTTTTTTAAGAAGAGTTTTCCGCAAGCGCTTGCCAAAACCCCTTTTCGCCCTCGATCCTGGGTGAAATCAGAGTTGAGTGAGCGGCCCCGTGATCTTAGTGATGTAATATGAATAGGCTGTGCTATTTCTTTTCTGAAATGTCAGCCGTCTAGACTATGCTATTTCGCCAGTGGTGTAGCGGTTTCCACGTCTGTCTTGCGGCAGGAGGGTCCTATCTCAAGGGAGGAAATACAAAACTGAATGCAAGGCTGGCACTACGGCAAAGGGCAGATTTATTAGTGGCCAATATTTCGACTAATAGAATTAGTCTTCCTCAAGGAAGGAACAGAGAGGATCCTGGGAACGAGGTTGCAGGAGACCGGGGTTGGAGTCCTCGCCGATGAACCACTGATATTTTCACATAGTACTTTAAATATTGCTTTTACACGAACTAAAGATCGCCGCCGCACTAAAGCGGTAAACCTCAAGGCTCAAAAATGAGTCATCTGCTCTTGATACCGAATTTTTATTGGTGAGACTAAGTGATTTTTTTTTTCCATGAAAAGCGTTCACGATCCATATAAAAGAAACAGTTGTAGCTACAACAAACAGGTCCTGTCTAATCCTGTTTGCTTCACTCAATATCAGTTTTTTAGATATAACGTCATGCGTGCTATATTTACTTACGTAACTATAAATACGCACACTTGTATGTGTGCTGTGTATGGCTGTACTGTACTTATTTTATGAAAAATCTAAATATACCACCTCTAGTTACGTGAAGCCTCCTCCACTCCAACGTCATAGACGAAACAAAAAGAATTCTTTTTAAAATTTTAAAAATTAACACTTTACGCATTCATCGTAAATCTGATTGAAAGATAGCCTATTTTAAAGATTTACCAACATGGACTTGAATCTGTTCAACTTCTGAAAAAGAAAAACCCCAAAAATATGTTGTCCCTCTCTAAATATATTATCGGCGACTTACAGCTTTAAAATTTTGATTTGCACTCAAACTCTTGTTGATGATATTTGTTCACCTGTTCACGTAGTTCCATTTTTGTGGCGTTGTTAGGAGACGGAGATTACTTATGCGATAAACGTGTCGTGGCGGTGTTTGATCAAAAATGCTGTTTCATCTCGAAGTCAGTATGCAAATTTTAATACACTGTTCACTTATCAGCGCAAAGAGCCAGGACTGACGCGCATATTTATCTCCTAGGCAGTCATTTCGTAGTTATAAACACCGAGCGTTGTTGTATCGTTGACGTACTTCGTTTTTTTGTGGCAAGGAACAGTTAATCGCTTTTCAATAGCACTTGATTTGCGTGGTCATAACATTTCGCTTTTGAAGATGGCTTAAAGCGAGAAGTGAGGACTTTCCGTCCGATATTTTTGGCGCACGAATGCACCTCCATTTGTGACAATTCGTGAGTTCGGTTGGCTTCGAGTGTTTGAAGAACTGATCGGTTTCATTTCACTTTTTGCGTACCACTCTAAAGGGCAGTCGATTGAGCCAAGAGCAAGGTAAACGCAATTTAAAATCTCCGTTTTGTGGATAGTATATTGTACGGCTTACTTAAAAGTTCGTCAGTACTAGGGAGCAAATTTTTCTTTGTTTGTTCGTTTAGAAATCCTGCAAATAAATAAAGCACTTTTTCAGTATTTTAAACGAGGGAATAATTTTCGTATAATTTTTTTGCAGGTTCTAATCGCTTGACCGTCAGAGGTTGATTGTTTATTTTTCTGTTGTTATTTGTTAGGTAGTACTGAAGTCATTCACAAATCATTGACAAATGATGATTGTAATTTTTCATTTTGAAACAATTCCTGCTTACAGGTTTGCCAGTGGGAATCACAGTAACATGGAATCTTACCAAATCCCGCAGGCTTGTTTAAGCTACGCTTATCTTCTGTTTGGAAAAAGTGCATTTCGTGAAACGTTATGTATACGAGGGAAAGGTAAGCCAAGCCGTGCTGCTCAAAAAATTGATTTTGTTTAGAAGGCGCAATACCCGGTTTAGCCTGATATGGTTTATCCAAGAGCCGTCAAATCAGATGCAGTAAAATCAGTAATGTAGTCCGCTTTTTCCAGAGTTCAGGCCTGGTTATGGCTCTGGAAGTTACCTGCACTGAATCGAAAAGAAACGGGATATGATATTTTGATGGGGAGATAGCGATTCAGAAGAGCTCATCAAATTATGCTTGCCATTCGCGGTTCAAGTTTAATTTCCTTTGCCACTCCCCAAGAGATCATTAACTTTAGGAACCGCAGACCTCGAGGGTACGATTGCTTATTCTTTTTTAGGTTCAGCTAGCTAACTGAGTAAACTTAATACCAATATCTTTTCATAAAACTTGAGGCCGACGTGTTGTGAAGTTTTTTCTGAGCATAATGTGCGCCAGGTCTAATTACTGTTGATGAAACTTAGGTGCTGAAGGTATAAAATCATATTCGTGATTCATATTCCGCATTTACCGGGGTAATTCAGTGAGCATGCTGCCTACCGTGCCTCATTCCTCTCCGGGTACAGCAAGAAAGCTCAGTTGCAGTGCTTGTCGGTTTGCTGAATTTTTAGTTGCAGCAATGGCTCGCGTGACGGCGAAAATGATTAGTATACTAGCAATATTGTTAATAAGATAGTAATTAATTTCAGGTACCAATTAGAGCTGATTGAAAAAGGAACCGCTCGAAGGAAGCATAAACAGGTCATCTTGTTTGATCTAACACATTGAGGAAAAACTTTAGAATTCAACGATCGAATTTATTCGTGTTTCTCCCAGACCCATTGGCTACTCAGGTATAACTATGGCCTTCTGAGTTAGCCAGAATAACAGACAAGAGCAGCCTCAGCTTACGTATGGAACACACATATACCCCTTTTCGTTTTCTCTTCAATGAATGCCACTTTCCTGGACGTTTGTTATCGTTTGAAACATGCCCGGAAACATGTATGACCTGAACGCGATGAAAATCTAATGGGCGGTCAATAATTGCACTTTTTTCAGCTTTCTCCTGCTTGCACACTGTCGTATTCTCTCTGTAACGATAGGACCATAGGAGGATATTTTCTGACCTTGAATGCTTGTATGTAAAACTTAATTTCAAAAAAATATATATGACGCTAGTTGCAATATGAACAACAAAAGCTAAAATGCTGTTTTCCATGAGAGGTGTGAAGACTACAGCTTGTAAATCACTAACTAATTATACTAACGCCAACCTAAGTGTCCCTAAGTATTAAGACTAAAAATCAAGGAAAGTGAAGAAAAAGAAAAGATCACACGTTGAGAAAGTGTGTCTCAACGTGACTCCTCGTCAGGCCGTTCAACCCGGAAACTATGCAAAAAGCAAGCAAGTTTGGCCTTACTTGGCATCATATTCTAAAATTATACCCCACTCAACACTATATTTAAAACGTTGTTTTAGAAACTCCCAATTCGACTTCGGAATTTCAAGATTTGTTTCACAATTTCTCATGTAATGGGAATTTGCACTTATCAGCACTGAGACACACGTACCATCCCCGTGGTATGGCCAATACCGTACGCATGCGCACAACCATTAGTCCAGAACTTCTTCTAATGTAGAAATAGAAAAATCGTTGTAAAACATGCAGCAGACCAGAGAGGAAACGTATACGAGAATTGTAAGCACATAAATTAAAACTCAAGAAAAGAGGAATTTGTATTTGGTCCAAATAATTTGGTCCTTTATTTTACCTTTCTGTGCTTATCAGCATGGCAAAAAATAAATAAATAAATAAATAAATAAATAAATAAATAAATAAATAAATAAATAAAGACTATTCATTCAAATAGCAACTTCAAAATTCTGGCCTTCGAACTTTTGTTTTCGAATGGCTGAAAACTACCCCCACCCCCTGAATTTTCGACTGTATCAAATCTAATCTGTCGTGACGTCAGTCCGCATCGGTTGTCCATTTCATTGACTTCATGTTCATCATTAGAGGATGTTTATTGAAATTAGGAACGGGAAGAACGGTTAAGTGTTCATAAAACGTTAGAAAAATCTTGGAGTTTGATTAAGTCATGCCGATTTTGTGTGTGATAGGTAAGTGAGCAACGATTCCATATAATTAGCAAGCATACATTGCATTTTTGCAATTGCTCGTACATGAATGCTAAAGTGATAGCGGTCGAAGGTGCGTTTTATAAACGTGTTCTAACTCGGTCTGTGTTTACTTGTCTCTTTTGTATGTATCCTTATGGCATATGGACAGTCAAAAAAGGCAAATTAAGAGGTCATTCAGGTAAGTTGGAACCGCATCAGCGAGACATACTCCAGTTATGCGTCGATTTTTGAGTTGTGGAAACCAAGCTGGATATACTGACTTACTTTCGCGCCGTATTTTACGGAACGACGGATTATTATATTTAATATTATATTTTATCTGTTTGGGGTTTTATTGTAGCATTTAAAGTTCAGCTCTCTGTTGATATACGATAAATTCCGAGTAACATCTGGGAGAGATTTCCGGACAGCCCCAAGAACTGGAATAACTGGAATAGAGTTTGAGTCAGAAAACTATTCGAGGTCACTGTTTGTGTTTCAGGGATAAAAGTGCATGGATAATTAATATATGGCGCTGTGCGGAAAGCAAAAATGAAACAAACCTTTTGTTAGATCTTTCGACATGCACATTTTTTGTGTTTAACTCTCTTTTGTTGCGGCGTCCTTGAGTATTAACATCCTTTGTTTACAAGTTTCGAGCTGACAAAATTTTGAATTGATCAGTTAAATCAGAAAAAATACAGAAACTCACAAGCTAAAAGCAAGCTTGCTATCTAACTGATCTATTGTATTTCATTGTTGCTATATCCTTCTGTCTTTGTCGGTACAACAGCTAGTACGGAGTTTTAAAGTTAATTATTTAATTGTCTGCTGCAGATAAACTGAGTTCTTTCGTTCGAGTGATTCTTCAAAATGTCACCCTGGAGACAGAAGTCGATAAAGGTTCATCACCGACCTGGGAACAGGAATTTGTCTTGTAAGTTGTTAGTTGACATGAAATATCAACATGTTAAGTGCAGTACCTAATTTTTCTGCTTTCAGTTATTAAATACTAAAACTGGTTGCAAATTGTCTAATTTGCGCTGCTACACACTTCAAATATGTTGTTACTAGCTTACTAAATATAATCAAGAGCAAGTAGAAAGAACTGTGTTTGCTTTGGCTGTGCAATATCATCATTTCAGTTTTATGTGTGGGTGGGGGGCACTTATGGTGTGGGTGGTCAAAAGAGGTGGGAGGGGGTGGTGGGGGGAAGGTTTCTCTGTTAATATGTCCATGAGTGAAATCCATATTCAATGATAGCATGCGGCCACTGCCAGTAGATAAAAAAAACTCAAGTCTGTTAGAGCGGTTTTCTACTGCGTGTCAAAAGTAATTTTGGGTTTGCTTTATTGCATTCTGTGTTTGGTTTGCAAAGTTCGCACCCCTTTCTCAACCAATGGGAAGCCAAACAAAAAACCAATCTCCATGTCTTGCTTGCACGTATTTTCCCGCCCTTCACACCAGTTACATGTATTTACTTTGAATTCTGATTGGTTCATTGTGCAGTTTTGTCTGTTGCGATTGGTCAGGGTGATAAATTTGGTTTTGGTTTTAAAACACTCAATTGAAAACCACTCTAACCTATGACAGTGTTCAAGTAATGCAATGGTAAGTTTTGTCCCATTTTTTTTATCCTCCTCCCCTTTAATTTGGTTATGCGTTGATATTTGCCAGTTCTTTCATATGACCCCCTGTTAAACTAGGTTAATTCATACCACTCAAATATCTTAGCTTTGTTTGGACAAAAAGGATTTTGTATAACTGACTAATGCCTAAATATTTCTTCTAACTTGTCACTGGCATTTTGTGGCGTGGGCGGGGGGAGGGGGCAAGAGAAAGCCTGACACAAATGCCCCACACAAGCTGATAAATGCTTTTAAGTGAGGCCTTCTTTCCTTTTCTCCCCTCCCCCCTTTGCGTAGGTAGACGTTACACTCAGGTTACATTTCCTGTTGTAGATTAAAGGGACTATTGTCACCACAGGTGCATGCGTGCAATCGATGAGAAGCACTTTGAAATGGTTGGCCCAACTTTTTCAAATGCTGTCGGAGAGTTCAGGAAGCCTGTTTTTATCTGTTTGAATTGCATTAATCTTCAGAAAGTTAGCTGAATTTTTTATTTACAAACGTTCTTTAATTAATAAAAACAAAAGCTGTTTGTTGTGATATTTTTGAAAGCTTTTGCAAAGGTGGAAAAACAAAAATCCCGCGATGAGTTGTATGCAAATTAGTATCAACTGGACTCTACTGCGCATGTGCCCCAGCTGACATAGTCCCTTTAATTTCTGTGGGTTTGAACCAATGATCAAAGCAAATAAAATGTTAAAACCCATACAAAACTAAAAGGCATTAAAGACTTAAAGATAATTGTTATTTTCTTCCTGTAAAGCTGATTCCTTGTTGTCATTTTTGCTTGATAATCAACAGTGAGACAAACCGGTTGGACCAAACTCTTTGTTTTCAACTATGGGAAAAAGGGTTCTTCAAGGATAATTTGCTGGGAAGTGCATGTATTCCTTTGATGCAGATTCATCATTCAAATATGGACGGGGGCGGGGCGTGGGTGCAACTGAGCCATGAAACATCCAAAGGTCTAGTGTCTTCTGGACATCTGTTACTTGTGGACAGCCGCTTTGAGCTGCCCTCAGGTATGTATGCTTACTTGATTTTTAGAAATAATTTTCGGCAAAAAGAGGCAAACTTGTGAGTCATTTGTGTGGAAATGCAATGGGCAACGAAAGTTTCAGCAATTTTTTGATTTTCTT